>NC_079375.1:17791991-18006991 GCF_021018895.1 Seriola aureovittata | reverse complement strand
CCTAGAGATCATCTACGATGAGCTCCTTCACATCAAGGCCTTAGCTCACCTCTCCAACACTGTGAGTCAGACGGTCTACTTCTCTTTTAAAGGGACAGTACAGACTTTTCACAGTACAGGCTGTTAATTCGCCACAACCACTTGCTACAGACTTTTTGTGTTTAAGACTAGAGGGAGACGTTGTTGTCACTGTCAGCAACCCTCCCACCCGTGTAATGGGACACACTGTTACACACAATCTGCTCTGTGTTGGCAAGCGTTCACCGTGTGGAGGAGGTCTTAAGTCTGTACCGGCTCCAAAAGTGTTTTTGTTTTTGCTTGCATATTCTATACAGAGCATTTCCCTGCCAGAATAAATATTACATATACAACTATTAGATGCAGTCACATTATTATACTACTATAAGTTACATGAAGCACATTTCAAGAGTTGACAGTTTCCCACCCAAAGGGCTTAAATCACAATATTTTTAACCAGTTTTTAGTCCCACTAACAAAGCTGCTTTCAATCAATTTGATAACTTTGTTATTATTACGTACATACAACAAAACATTATTTTGTCATTCCAAGATCGTGCAATCTGCTAAAAATATAAAATTGTCTGTGTGTGTTTATATAAAAATAACAGTAAAGGTTATTTGCAAATTTCAGCAAGGTAAGGTAATCCAGCAAGTGCATGCTGTTTCATACTCTGTGAACATACTGTAGAAACAGACATAGAGATGCAAAGATACTGTATATCTTCAAGGGCAGAAATAATGTAACTTATCCTCATGATGGACTGTGAGGACTCCCGGGTCACTTTGAATAATCCTGAAAAACCCTGATCTGTGCATTTTCCTGTTCCCACACATATTTCTGCAGTGCAGCAAAATCCAATACGACCTTAGTTTTGAAACCGTATTCTGTTTTGCAGGTGAAGAGGGAACTGGCAAGCGTTGTGATCTTCGAGTCACATGCAAAAGCTGGAACCGTGTGTGAGTTTTCACTTTGTTCTTAAAATACATTTTTGTTTGTGTACCTATTGTGCATCTGATCTGCACCCTGGTTTTCAGGGACAACATCTGTACATGAATTGATAGAGAAGTGCCACTGTTCCTGGAATATAAGAACTGTGTTCATAAGACATATAGGGCATGTCTTAGTACTGCAAAAAAATATTGATGCCTTTATTTGTTGCCTTGTGGTAGTGTATGCACATGTTTTCTGATGCATAGGAATAAAGAATGCTATGATGACAATTAGTGAATTACTATTTTACTGAAGAAAACATTTTGTTTCTCAGGCAAATTCTGCAGGTATAATGAGTGAATGAATGTCTTTATTTTATGATTTCCAAGTGTATCTGTAGACATTTATTTTTTATGGACAGGATATCCAGTGATATCCTTAGGAATTATAAATCACACTGAATGTAAAAATATGTGTATCATTTCTGTGTGTGTAGATTAGACTGAGTTATAACTACAAGGACTACGAATTTTGACACGACACACGCCTCACGTCTCTCCCTTCACACCCCCCTCCTATAGAGGGGGTTTACAGATTGAGCATATTTGTCATGAATGTGTGGTAATATGTGTTTGTTCTTTACCTTCCAGTGTTCAACCAAGGAGAGGAGGGCACATCATGGTACATCATCCAGAAGGGCTCCGTCAATGTGGTTATCTATGGCAAGGTGTGTGCATACATGCTTGAATGCCTTCATCCACCTACATACTTATGTTTTCTTTGTTTGACACATGAGCATTGTTGTAGTTTTCTGCTTCATTTGATGATATTTCATGTGTATGCACTGGATTAACATGCGTAGCTCATCATGTCTGTGTGGAGCAGACCAGCAGGCTTGGAAACACCAGCAGTGGAGTTTGGCAAAGTCTGCTCAGCTCACCGTGAATCATCACTATGATTAAATGGCTTAAGGGATTGTATGCATACACAAATTCACACCACACAGCCACTGTAGAGGCAGATGTACTGTACACGCTCATGTGTGCATCCGCACATTTATCACGCGTACATACAGAAATGCTCTATGCACACATACAGGCATGCATGTGATCCATCCTAGTCCTGAATGCTCCTGCTTCTTTCTGATTTTTCTTTAGGGTTTAAGAACTAATAAACTCTGTCTGTGTCTGTGCTTCTATGTACCTTGCTATGTCTTTGCATACGTGTGTGTGTGTCTTAGGGTGTGGTGTGTACACTCCATGAGGGTGATGACTTTGGGAAGTTGGCCCTGGTTACAGATTCACCTCGTGCTGCCTCCATTGTCCTGAGAGAGGACAACTGTCACTTCCTTCGTGTAGACAAGGAAGACTTCAACAGGATACTCAGGGTAGGTGGACAAGAGCTGGACATTTATCCTGAGTCTGATGGGTAATTACATTAGAATCAAATTATTCCCTTTGTTCCAAACTGTTCGAAATACTGTTATTAGCAATATATATTCACAAAGTCACTGCAGAGTCTACATTCTTTAACCAGTAAATCAAAGGTTAGATGCATTGCATTGAACACCACCTTAAGGAAAAGGAAAAATATATAGAGATCCATTCATTCATGCTGTCTGAGGCATTATACTGCACTGTGTGCCTGGTAATGCCGTCTCACAGTGATGTTTGTCTCCCTCCTCTGGCATATGAGCTGTATTGCATTTTAAATGTCACACTGTATCTTCTTATTCCACACACAGTGATAACTGTATTGTGGATTTTGTACATGCAGGATGTGGAAGCCAACACAGTGCGTTTGAAAGAACATGAACAAGCTGTGCTGGTGTTAGAAAAGAGTCCTCGCACCTCCACCCTGGGAAGCATCAAGTATGTGTGTGTGTTTGGGTGCACATATCTACACACAGTACCAACAAATGTTCATACAAACATAGCTAGGAGTAGACAAAAAAAGCAAGAAAAACAAAATATTGCTAATTTCTCTCACTGTCTTGTGTAAAAGTGGCTATGTGTTTTTCTATTAATGCAACACTTTGCATCCTCTCAACTTCTGAAGGTACACTGTGATATCAGGAACACCAGAGAAGATTCTTGAGCACTTCCTGGAGACCATGAGGATGGACATACATCACAGTGAACCAGGTAGCCGGAGAAAACTATGAAACGAAGGCCAGCAGACCTAAACTGGAAAGATGATGGCTGAGATTATTGTGTGTCATATGCTGAATTTGAAAAGTGTATTGAGAGCTACTCATATTGCATAAACGTGTAAACAAAAATGAATTCATTAGTATTTTTCCTCTAAAACAGCACATCTCTGTTGAGCCTACATTATTCATTGATATTTATTCAGTGATACTATGTTGTATGGTATGTACCATGGATTTATGTAATAAAATGTCCCTTTTACCTCAAGTTTTAAATTCACAACCGGAAAGGTTGGGCACACTGAGTTTAGATAGGTTTCCTCTCAACTCATCCCTTAGTTAAAACCCAAAACACAGATCATTGTGTCAGATTACCATACCAGGGACCAGACAGCTAAGCAAGATGAATGGGTTAATGATGAATGGTATTTTCACAACCTTTTGAGCCTCTTGGTTCTATTGCACTTCATTTCCTCCCTTTCCCTTCTGACCATCTTCCCTCTTGCCCTCTCTATTTTTCTTCTCATCTGTTAGACCCAGCAGTGGATGATTTTGTCCTCATGCACTGTGTCTTCATGCCCAACAGCCAGATGTGCCCTCTACTCATGGCACAATATCCTTTCTGCCTTTACTCTGTCTTGCTCTTTCTGCCTTGGTATGGACTCAGTATTTCCTTTTATTTTTAATTCATACTTTCTGTGATACTCATTTAACCAGATGCACCTACAAATTTCTAACAGTAGCCAGCATGTTATGTTGACAACGTGTCCAATGTTTGCTGCATACTATATCAGTGCTACTGACAGCATCTTGGATTGTGCAACTTACAGTTCTGCTTAGGGAAGCGCTGAAGCAGCAGTTGACCATCCAGCACTAATGAACTGCTGACTGACTGCTCACCTCTTCACACCATAGTATGAAGTTGTAATCCCAGCTGAGAAGGTCTTTTCTTGTTGTCTTAGTCATTGTAGTGCAAGTGCTCAGCGACTTGTTTTACCACTGCTGCACTGATGATAATACATAATAAACAGTACCCTTGTGTGGTACCTGGATGTGGTGAAGAGGCTTAATTATGGCCTTGAGTCGATTCTCCACAAGTATCAGTTCTATTTTCATTAAAGCGTTTAGTTCTCGTCATGTGTTCCCT
This sequence comes from Seriola aureovittata, assembly GCF_021018895.1. Lineage (NCBI taxonomy): Eukaryota > Metazoa > Chordata > Actinopteri > Carangiformes > Carangidae > Seriola > Seriola aureovittata. The sequence goes on along the minus strand of NC_079375.1, from coordinate 18,002,743 downwards.
GATCAAGTTGTATGACAGTTGAATGAGCTTGGGGAGCTACGCTGCAAATAGAAAATGTGCTTGAATCGTGCTATGATAGGTTTAAACACAACTATATCTCTATCTAATTTTGTTTGAGAACCTAACCTTTATCTTAAACTGCAAAAAAATATGGATTTGGTCGCCTTGCTGATTTGTTGAGATGCATGCTGTGGCCGAAAGGTTTTGAGCACCGGATGAGCAGCTGACAAACTGGATCTCTCTGTGTTTACAATCTCAGAAACATGAGATCTATTTATTTATTGATCTTTGTATTTATCTTTAACCTTGTGTGCACCTACCATGCGGCATCTCCGCCTGGCTCTGAACAGGAGAGGTTGGAGTATGCGCTCAACAGTAAGAGGAGGGCCCTCATTCTGGCCCTGCGCTGGGCCAACGCACACACATACCTGCTACAAGAGGAGCCTGCTGCAGTCTCGTTCCTGGAGGTAAACATGAGCAAGCTTTCAAATGCAGTAAATTACTCACACCGATCCTGTGCATGGTCTGAGGGCAGTTCTTCCTCTCTGTCTCTCTGCAGGAGTTGTATGGAAGTTTATCAAATGATTCTCGGATGCTGAGAGCTCTGAAGGACTTGGTTCCTGACCTGGAGAAAATCATCAAATTACAGTATGTTTCTCAGCCCCTACACATTAAACTTTCTCTTGATGTTTAATGCCCAAACCCAGCCCAATTTATTTATTGAATAATTTTTTGTTGCTACACTTTTTTCACTTTGTAGTTCAGAAGAAGCCAAGTCAACAAAAAAGGTACGCCCAGACTACAGTTTTTTTTAAATGTTGGCTGCATCATTATGATGTGGACACTGACACATTGCCCCATTTCATTTAACAGAAAAGCCTAATACGACAGTTCAGCAACGGAGAGGAAAGGCTGCAAAAAAAACAACCCATTAGGAATCAGGATGACAGTAAGTGTGTGTGTTTTTTGTGTGTGTCTGTTAGTGGCAGAACTTCCCAACATTAATGTTTGCCAGATTGCCATTAAGTTTTAATGAGGGTATTCATGGTCCTGGGGAGATGAATTCTAACATTACAGTTATCCCCTGACCTCTTCTGTAAAGCCACCATCACACCAGAACCAAAATTCATAGTTTTACACCATGTCATGACATTTTCTGAGTAAAAGTATGTAAAATCTGAAATCCTGAGTACAATGAATTTTCCTGCCATTCATGTGTGTGCAGCAGCTGACTAGTGTCTGGTATGACTCATAGGTTATGGTGCACAAAGCTGGGAGCAGGAGTAACTATTTTGGTATAGACACTGGGTGAGCAGCTTTTATTGCAAGGAATAGGCTCCCATATTTGGATTCATACATCCATGACAATGAAAAGCAAGATCTTCAGTACGATGCTTGTTGTATCCAACTGTTTTTTGGGTGTAATAACCATCACAACCTTTAAGGCTGCTAGTCGGGCTGTAGACTTTACATCGTGTTTTGCTTGTTGTGGACAAATGCATCTTCATCTTGGACATTTTATCCATCACAGATCAGATGTGGCCACATACATATTGTATTTGAGTATTATTTTTGCATTGTGTCTAGTCCTACTGAAGGTGTACTGCAGTGATCACACATACACAACTATCCGGATCGCTGTGTCAGCGACAGGAAGAGAAGTGATCGGCGCTGTGGCTGATAAACTTGGCACAACGGACGAGCTCCTGTTGGTCCACCTCAGCGCCGCTGGTGGTAAGAAGACAGTTTCGATTTAGATGGGAAAGACATGTTCAACTGTGACATCACCAACAGACTGATGATCTGTAATTTCAGTGGCTTCAGTAGATGAATAGAACCTCAAACAACTGGTGCATATTTTCCTAGTGTCTTTAAGTTAGTGTTGGGAGGTATCTGGGTGGTACAGCTCAACTATTCTCTCTATGTGTTTCAGAAAAACAAATGTTGAAGCCTAATGACGTCTCAGTGTTTTCTACTTTGGGCATCAACGGGCGATTATTTGCCTGTCCTCGAGACCAGCTCAACAGTCTGGTAAATGTTTCCCCTGTTTACTTGGAATATGTTTTTATTCATCTGTTTCACAATACTAAGGGTGATATTTGAGCAACAGTTAAGAATATATAGGAATATATACATTGACAAATTTTTTACTTTAACTTAAAGTATATTGGACATTGAACCTACAAACCAAAACAAGAAACCAAGAGTGCTGAATGTAATACTTGTCTTAGGTTTTAATACATCTTTGGCCAAAACTACATGTGTAAAATGTGTGTGAACCTGTGAATACTCACTATTTATATTCTTTTGTGTGCTTGCACATTTGTGGGTTGTGTGTCTCAGACTCCTCTTCCAGAGCAGGAGGGCCCCTCTGCAGGCTCCATGTCAACGTTTGAGCTGATGAGCTCTAAGGATCTGGCTTACCAAATGACCATGTTTGACTGGGAGCTCTTCAGCTGTGTACATGAGGTATCGCACAGACACACTAAAAACAACCTCAGGCCATTACAGTGTTGTGTAGGGCCTAATTTTACACACAAAAAACAATCTCATAGTCAGATAACTGTGTCGGTCCATACATATGTAACCTTTTACTGCAAGTTGGCTTTTTACAGGCCTTCTCCTGTGCTGGTGCAGCATTATTGTTCTTAACAAAAACCCTGCAGGACAAGTGCTTAATAGATGCATGGTGGCAGGACCTGTCCATTGGATTAACTCTAAACCTGCTGCTCCTGTTTCCTCCCTCTTCTCCCCAGCACGAGCTGCTCTACCACACATTCGGCCGGCAGAGCTTCAGAAGAACCACGGCTAATTTGGATTTATTCCTACGGAGATTCAACCAGGTTCAACTGTGGGTTGTCACTGAAGTCTGCCTCTGCGGACAGCTCAGCAAGAGAGTCCAGCTCCTCAAGAAGTTCATCAAGATAGCTGCACAGTGAGTAGGACCTGCTGGTCCTTCACACACTTCATACTGTATACACATTGTTTTGTACACATGCACTGAGATGAAGAATTTCTTATATACTTTAGTTGCATTCACTTTATTTCTTGCTTCTGTGTGTGTGTGTGTACTTGTCTGTAGCTGTCGAGAGTTTAAGAACCTGAATTCATTCTTTGCCATCATCATGGGGATGAGCAACCCTGCTGTCAGCAGACTGAGCCAGACGTGGGAGGTAAACATCTTCTTCGAAAAACCAATTAATCTGAGTCTAGATCTTCAGCGAACCTTGTTTGTATTCTGCTGTTGCTAAAGTACTACATTCATGTCTCCTGTCACTGAGATCTTATCTGTTTTTGGCAGAAACTCCCCACAAAGTTTAAGAAGTTCTATGCCGAGTTTGAGAGCATGATGGTAAGCTGCATTTCGAAATCTTTTAAAACACATTTAAAGTGGCTTTTGATTATATATTTAATGGGTCAGCTGTCGTCTCAGAGAAAAAGAGATACTTTGAGTACCAGAAATGAAGTTCCATTCATCACAATTATACTGGGTTGGCAGCAGAAATATCATTGACATACCTAAAAACCTGAGTGAATAAAAGCAGAATAATAGCTAACTAAATGTATATATATCACTAGTGTTAATCAAGAAAAGTAAATAGTGTTTTTAATAAACACATTTAAATGTATTAGATATTAACTCTATTAATTCTTCTGATGACAGGACCCATCCAGAAACCACCGGTCCTACCGACTCACTGTTACCAAACTGGAACCACCAATCATCCCCTTCATGCCCCTCCTTCTCAAAGGTATGACTCACTGTGGAGAATGTCTACATGTCTTTATGGGAGCACACCAGTTGCTATATCATATAGGAATTCATTATGAGACACGGCTACCATTAAATTTAATAAATGTTTTTTTTCAGATATGACATTCACACATGAGGGCAACAAGACATTTATTGACAATATGGTCAATTTTGAGAAAATGGTGAGTTTCTGATAACAATGAAAAGGCAAATTATTTATTTATTTATTTAGCTTAAGTTATATGCCAATTTTTAACAGTGTTATCATCTTCCTCACTCATGCGTGACTAATATGTTAATCTCTTTATTTCATTAGCGTATTATAGCTAACACGATTCGGCAAGTGAGGCATTGTAGAAGCCAGCCTTTCAGTAAGTGGCATGTTATTGATCAGTGCACCTACATTACATTTGTCTGCTGTCTTTGCAAATATTCTTTCTAATGATGCGTTCTCTTATCCTGTCCTTTCTCTTACTGCGTTAGATCCCGACATATGCCAACCAAACAAAAACCAAGCAGAGGTACGGGGTTACGTTAGGAAGCTCTGTGTGATTGACAACCAGAGGGCACTGACGCAGCTCTCCTACAGGCTGGAGCCTCGGCGGACATGAGTTCCAAATCTTCCACCACCATCGCCTTGTCTGTGACGTTAGCATAAAACAAACAAACAACAAACAAAACACACAAATTACCTGGATAAAATAACTCAACACACGTGGACATTCAGTAGCAAATCACAACAGTCAACGACTTTAGCACTATAATGGACTCTTATGGATCAAGGACTTATACTGTGCCATTAAAAGCCTCTTCTTCCTGGACAGACAAACTGTTCAGCTGCTCCTGTCGCTGTGTCTCAGCCCCCAGACTGATGGTTTATACCATACTAGCTATTACTGTTTGGGACCTGTTAGATAGAACTGTAATGTATAGAACTTGAATCAATATCCTGCATGACTGAACTTCATAGGCTCTGTGTTCTATACAGTGGATTTCTATCGAAGTGTCCTGTAACGTTGTGCTATCCCAAAATAAGCCCTAGTTTACAATATATTACTGTATCTGCCTGTAAAGCAAATCTTACTCTCCTGACGGTCCTACTCATAGACGGAAAACACACAAACTGTAGTGAAATCTAGATTCCTCATTTTCCCTGTTCAATATACGGATGAATATGAAATCTGAGAGTACTTATTTATTTCATAATCTACAAGTATGTCAAAGTCTTTGAGAATCTTTAGGATTTGATGTCCTTTAGGTGAATATCAGTGTCCCTTAACTAGTCAGACATTTTCAAAACTACTTAACAGAGCATTAGTTGAATTAAAGCCCTAATGGTATTACAGTGTTCAAATTTGTCACTATACTATTGCGTTTTATTTTTGCATTGGAGGAAAACTCCTGAAGAATATAAATAATTCTAGATGATGAAGTTGCTTGGTCGGATCTGTTCTGAGGTCAGCTGTATAACCAAATTGTACTCCCTTGATTTGGAAGCACTGACTGTGGGTATGGAGTCTAAAAGCAACTTCTACTTCGAGAGGAAGTCTTGTCATCTCCCAGTTGTGTTCAGTCCCTGTAGTTTTATTTTTGTATATGTGGGTGTAGACTTTTTGAGTGTGTTCTTGACAAATGTCATTCATTTTCCTTTTGATCTCAGGAGCTTTTGATGTGATGGTGTGTGTCGAGAACTGCCGTGAGGCTGGCTTCCCCCAGAGCAGCCTGTAACTGTACTGTATGTGTAGTCTGCCTTGTAAATAAAAAATAGCTAATTTAACAGTGCTAATGCTCTGATCACGTTCTTCAGAGTTGCTGTAAGTGTCTTTTATCTCTGTCAAAAGTAATTTTGCTCCTTTTTAGCTTTTGATTTTTGCAAGTCATCCAATTAATTTTGTATATTCACGTCTCTCCTCATCGGACAGGGCCTCCGGTTGACAAAGACAGGCTAGCTACATAATGACCTCTTCACAGTGCCATCCATCCAGTGGTCAGACTCTCAAGAGAATCAAAATCATCAGTTTATTACATCCATTACTTTTGTCCTCTGAGGTGTAATAATTCATTACAGCTTCTCGGAGCTACCAGTAAGTCCCCAGCCTTTTAGTGGTGCTTTATTTATTCAGTGAATCACTATGAAGCTCTGCTTTTGCACTTGATTACTGTCAACAACTGAGAATTGTAACTAACTTCCCCGAGCTGATCTCACCTGTCCCCACACAGTGATGTCAGTGCGGCTATCTTGCTTGATGATGTCACTGGGTCATTCCTGTCGGGTTGAGTAACACGCTGTCCCTGCCTGGCTTCTCGGGTGAGTGTGTGTGTTTTTAGCTGCTGAGTGTGTGAGAGATGGACTTGGGTATCTGTGACCGTCAACCTTGTTGCTAACTGATTTACTGTGTCTGACACGCTATAGGCTGGAGTTGTATATCTCTGTCTATCTGTGTGTGTGTGTGTGTGAGTGTGTGTGGTGTATGGAGATCTTTATATAGCCACAGTTATCCAGGAAGGAGGAATGCCCTGGATGCCAGTGACCATATTTGAACAGTGTGTCTGCTACAGGCTGACTGCACACACTGACTGCAAACTGTAATTTACACACACTCAAACATTCACCTCCCCTTCATCTTCACACTCTGCTGTGTCTGATCTGTATTGCAGTTACACTGGATCACCACTATCAGGCAATGTAATACCTTGTCTAGGAGTGACAGCGGGGCTTCGACTTTTCCTGACTCACAGGGAGCAAACTTCTCTCTCTCTCTCTCTCTTTCCAGCACTTTCTAGTTTCTTCTCTCTGACAATCTCTTCTGCCGACTGACAACATCCACTCCAACCCTGTGGAGGAAACTACCCCGCCTCTCCTTATTTTCTTATCCTTCACTTGGTCCTCGCTGATCCGTGAATTGTATATACTTTTGGGGAAGCAGTTGGTGCTTAAGCGTGCACGCTTTTTGAGCTCCGTGTGTGTGTGTGTGTGTGTGTTGTTAGCGCGAGTCAGTATGCCATGTCGTCCCCTGGCTCGTCGTTTGTGCAGATAAAGCATGAGGACCTGCTTTTCTATGAGAACTGTGGAGGAGGCAGTTTCGGGAGCGTCTACAGAGCCCTCTGGATATCCCAGGACAAGGAAGTGGCTGTGAAGAAGCTTCTGAAGATTGACAAAGAGGTAAGAGGGAAGACACACACATACACACACACATACACACACACACACACACACACACACACACACACACACACACACACACGCACACTGAGCAATCATAACACTTGTGCGGCAGAGTCACACACAAAATTAAACATCCAAATCTGCTGTCAGTTATAGCCTCTCCTCTGTGGCATATCACTGCTCCAAACTTCAACATGAATCAGTGTCCACTCATTTCCCAGATTCTCTAGATTGAACTCAAAGCCCCCTCCCCTCCCTCCCACTCTCCCTCCCTCCTCCTCCTCCCATGTTGTCTGCCGTTGAACATGTGTTTACCTTAAACATACTTCAGTGTGTCCCCCTCCTCCCCACACTCTTTTGTGCATGGAGTAGTTTTATTTATGCCAGCACTCCCCTGTTCCTCCCATTGTATGTCAGGGCGAGGTGTGTGGTCATTAAGGGGCTGTAATGCTCCGCGGTCCAGCCCGGGTGGATCTCCATGAGTGTGACCCCGATGGTAATCCAAACATAACTTCCCTCCATGTTATTAATACTGCTGTGGTGGAGGTTCACAACGCAGCGTCAGGAGATTAGGGCGACCTGTGGGTGAATCGGGCACGGTGTTACTGTTGTGGCAACAGGTTTTAAACAATGCAACGAAAAGTGTTCAGAAATTACAAAGACAATCAAAGGTTATGAATTTAATACACTGTCACACATGATCTGGCTACATGAAACTAGCGTTTGATTTCTTCTTTGACTTACTTCTCTCACACTCACTTTCTCACACCCACACACAAACACATGCAGGGTGGGCAGACACTGTGAAACTGTGTGTGCAGTTGGAGTGTAAATACAAATTGATGGATCATGGGCTGAGCTGCAGCTTAGTGGATTCTTCATGAATGTTTTCCTGCAACACTTCTTGTGAAATGGAGCTGCTTTTGAACATTAAAATCATATTTCAACCGATCTTTGATGTCTGCACAAACACTATACTAACTCACACTGTGGCGGCAGAAGGATTGAAATCATTCATACTTCAGTAAAAATAGAAACACCACTCTATAATAATTACACTACTGCAAGTAGAAATCCTGCATTCAAATTGACTTCAGTAAAGGTAAAGAAGTATTTGTGATAAAATGTACCTAAAGTATAATAAGTAAAAGTACTCATTATGCAGAATGACCTGTGTTATATTATTGGATTTTTACTATTAATGATCTATTACAGTAAAATGTTTGTGGAGGTGGAGTTAATTTCACATACTGTAGTTTAATCTGTGCAAAAGTGGATTTGTTTCTTTTAATGTAAAGTCTTAATCTGAAAAGTAACTAGTACATAGCCAGATATAAAATAAATAGTGGATTAAGAAGTTTGATATAGCTCTGCAATGTAGTGGAGCAGAAGTATAAAGTGGCTTAAAATGGAAAATACAAATACCTTAAAATAGTACTTCAGTATTTGAGTAACTGTACCTAAATATTACTTTCCATCACTGTATTCACAAATGTAACATTACCTGTACAATTGCACGCACACACACAGTGTTTGTACACACTGATAACCTCACATGTGGAAAAAATAATGGGAATGAAATAGAAAGCTAAATGGCTCTTTGGAAGAAAAACGAGTTATTCTGATAATATTGTGGTGTTCGATTGCAGTTTTTTTGTGATTTCATAAAATTTATGGTTAGTTATTGTGTTGCTTGGCAACAGTTGCATATTCCACATATGCAGAGGTTATGACCTATATGTCAGTTGAGATTAATAGCATGTTTGTCACACCAGTGTGAAAGGTCTTTGTTTGGACACTCAACCTGTGGTATGACAGAGGTTCAGACATCCCGGAGACACTGAGAGGCTTTAGTTTAAACTTAAGTCAAAAGCTCTAACTTTTAGGTTTTACATCCTATCAGGGATGATTATTTTCTTCTTCTTCTTTTCATGTTTCCTCGCCAGTGCCAGATATTGCAAAACTGAAGTAGGCTGCTAATGAAGCTGTTCATATCCCTCTTGTTTTTCTTTTTCCTCGTCTCCTCGTCCAGGCTGAGATTCTCAGTGTCCTGAGCCATAAGAACATCATTCAGTTTTATGGAGCCGTGCTGGAATCTCCCAACTATGGCATTGTCACAGGTCAGACCCCGTGTGTGTGTGTGTGCGTGTGTGTGTGAGATCCAATTGTTTAATACCTACATTCATTCAGATAAAGGTCACCTTTTGAAGAAGTGCTCTACCATTGAAGATATGTATTATTATCCTTGGGGTTAAGGTCTGATGGAAACAAGTAACATTAGGTCGGGTCAGTGTTTGAGGTGAGGCGAGGCATAAAAGGGTTAAGGCCAGAGCAGGTTATTCTCTCATATAAATCTACACAAGTGTGTGTGTATATCAACTTTATTAGTTTGTATTTGATCCTGGACGTGCCACTTACGGACACGTTAGCACATGCTCTGATGGCCCACCAGTGTTTATGTGTGTGTTTTGAAGTATCGGTGTGTACTCTGCGCACTGGTTCTTGCTGTGTTTCCTGGCAGGACATTTGTAACTGAGACCAGCATGTTTGGATGTGGTTGTAATCCCGATGGGGTCATATGGTTAAGATAAAGCACCGACACCACCACTGCAAACTTGTCCAGCAATAATTCTCGCTGCAGCTGAGCGTTACCAAGTATAACAATTACTAAAAATAAGAAAGTACAGTAAGGCATACATGAGAGAATTGGTTCGGGAGAGAGATTTTAGTCCTAGTGTATTTGCAAATGGTAATATTTAGTAATTTAAAAGACAGATTTTTCCATTTTCTACCCACCAGGCTGCACAGACCTTTCACTGGACACTATCCTCTGTCTTCCACGTGTCGCTTTGAATTGTCGACATTACAGGAAAATGGGAAAGGTTGAAAGTTCAGAGATAATCTGGATTAGACAGTCAGGGTGTGAAGGTTGTGAACTTTTCCACTGATTCGAACTGGCTCCTCTGTGTTTAGGTATGTGTAGTGTGCAGCACTTAACTGTGTCTGATGTTTCTCACACATTGTAATATTTTTAGGTAGACTACAACTGCATTAATAACTGCATAATAAAAGCTTATATTTATTCCTACAGCAGCTAGTGTTAAAAGGTTTTAAAGATCAAACTCAAACAGATATGATTAATTGTTGTCTACTTTTCTGCTCATGGCCACATTGTATAGAATATGTCGCTGTGTACAGGTCCACATGATTTCTCTTTTATACCTGTTGTCTTATGGTGACCATTGCTCGTGTGTGTGTGTGTGTGTGTGTGTGTGTGTGTGTGTGTGTGTGTGTGTGTGTGTGTGTGTGTCACTTCTTACAGAATATGCTAGTGCAGGGTCTCTGTACGAGTACCTTTCCAGTGAGCAGAGTGAGGAGATGGACATGGAGCAGATCATGACATGGGCCATACAGATAGCTAAAGGTACAACTGAGGAAATACTAATAAACTGTGTGTCAGGGTTTTATCATGAAGTCTTAAGAGTCAAGCTCCTCAGAGGCACGATCACTGACACAATCCTGTGTTCTGTTTTACTTTACTCATCATGCACCAGATGCAAATGCTTTTTATTTGCATTTTAATCCACATCTCCAACTTGTGTATGTTCACCACCAACAAGCTTCTTCCATTTAACAGGCAAAGTAATTGGATAAAACAAAAAACACAAAAAGCACCATTAAAAAAACCATAGTTCTTAGATTTTTAACCACCACAAAGTAAAAAAAAATAAAAGTTGCAAATGACACCTTTGCTGATGACTCCAGTGATAAATGATGGTGGTGAATTGAGGAGAAAGATTTACATTTTCACATGTTTCCTGTGATTCATTTTAAGGTAATTGAACATTAATAATTTGCGCAGAGTATCAGTAAAAGCATCTCACCACCTAACTTCAGATGAGCCCGTTCATATTTAATCTGTTGAGGACAGCCCTTTGTATTTTACCCTTTTTATTCATTTCATTTGTTTTTAAATGTTGTTTTTAAGCCTAAAATTTTGAATCCAAGTTCAGTGTGAACCTAAAGCTGATCCCAAAATGTGCAAATTTGATATTTTACAATGAAATTGCAGCCAAACCTATCACTAAATAAGTATTAAAAGGTTGTCATTTTTTGGCACTTATTAAAGGATGTCTTTCTTTCAGGGATGCATTACCTCCATGCAGAAGCTCCAGTCAAAGTCATTCACAGAGACCTCAAGTCACGGAACGGTAACATTTGACCGCAATCGCCTTCTGATTCATTCCTCAAACTCTCAGCTTCTTTTTCTCTTGCACATCTAAACACAAGTTCCCTTTGCCATTTGACTGCTAGATATAGTATGAAACCATATAACGTCACACAGAATTGACTGGTTCCTCTGTTCTCTCTTGTACAGTGGTGATGACAGCAGACAAAGTGCTGAAGGTTTGTAACACTGATCTTGTGATCTATGCACAAACACATACTGTATTAGTACATTAGTTTCACCCTGTTCAGGCACACAGCTTTTTGTTTTCCCTCATTGTTCTCTCTCTGTTTTTCTCTCACTCTGTTGGGATTTCAGATTTGTGATTTTGGGGCATCTAAGTTCCTCTCCCACACCACCCACATGACGGTGGTGGGCACTTTCCCCTGGATGGCTCCTGAAGTCATTCAGAGCCTGCCTGTGTCTGAGACCTGCGACACCTACTCCTATGGGGTGGTGAGTTGGTATCACTGTACAAATATAAGTATTGTAAGGCCAGAAATCAAACTTGTCTATTCAGACACCATCAGAACTATTCAAGAAAGCTATAGAAAACAAATGAGACCCAAATATACTGTATTTGGAGCAACCAGCAGCACATCAAAGCACTCATGTCTGTCTGAATGAGCCAGCACAGTCTCTTCTGTGGCCAGGTGCTATGGGAGATGCTGACTCGGGAGGTTCCTTTCAAAGGCTTCGAAGGGCTGCAGGTTGCATGGCTGGTGGTGGAAAAACAAGAGGTAACAGACACACACACACACACACACGTGAGCACACCTTTTTGAACACTCTCTAAGCATGTAGACCCACCAGAGTTTGAGAAGGCTGGAGGAACAATGCGATGCTCTCATGGTTTCCACTGTGAGCTGGTGAGGCTGAAGCTGGGTATTTTTAGGCCTGATGTCAGTTCTCTGCTCTTGTAAGGCCTGGATACACAGCAGTGGAGCTCGGCCAGACACCCCCCCCCCTCGGCTAAAGCCTTTACGAGAGAGAGAGAGACAGACAGAGAGAGTGGGGGGGTGGGGGATAGAAGAAAGACTGCAGCGATGGGAGGGTTGATTCAAGAGGTTTATGGGTGGTGGGGGATGATGGTTACAGTTATTGACGTGGCTGAATCCACTTCAACAGCCACACACACACACACACACACACACACACACACACACACACACACACACACACACACACACACACACTGGGGGCCAACAAACAACTCGGAGAACATGATTCCTGCGTAGTTGTTGGCTAATCTCCAAATACTCTCCCTAAATAACTCACTCTCTCTCTCTCTCTTTTGCTTTCCCAGTCTCCCTCTGATTTTCCCCTCCACTGCTATACTTCTTCCTGACCCTCTAACTTGCCCTCTCTCCACTCCACAGTCAGTGATATTTTAGGATTAATCCCCACAGAAAACTGTTTCCATTTGCTGCACAGTACTATGGAGCTGTCTGGGCTCATTCAGAGCTCTGGTGATGCCAGGGGATTTTTAATGTGGGAACATTATCTCAGTGGCATGGTGCTGCAGTTTACAATGTTACAGAAAGATAAACACGGACCCAGACATTTTTATATTTTCCTATTTTATGCCAAACAATTTCACTAGAGTGCACATTTTAAATTCAACACATGGTTGAACTTAACTACAATGTAAATCTATAAACACACAAAATAATCTGTTAAGAGTCCCCCTGTCTCATTATGTGCCTGGGTGATGGGTTTCCACATAAAAACACAATCTTTTCTGACAGAGACCAGTTATGGTTATTTTACATTGGACACTTTTTCTCTGTGCTTTTATCAGTGGTTTGAAGTGGGTGAAGTGGGGTCTGGTAAGGTGACATTGAGTTTTAGCAATAATTGATTCAAAATGAGACAACAGTTATTGATGTTATTTTATTCATTGTCTTTCAGTTTTTGAGTGTGATAATGGCATGCCACTGTGCCGTACAGGCTCACAGAGCAGCAAGCATGGCTTTAGGCTCATAGTCTTGTTTTACCTTTGACTGTTACTAATTAACTCATGAATATTTAATGTTTCAAAGAAACACTTTCAGTTTTCAGGGGCTTTACGTTGCTTTTTAATAGGTTATGAAAAAAAAAAATAAGGTGGCCGGATATGACATCTGTAAAAAGTAACGGCTTCTGCTTCTTGTGTTTGTGTGTCTGCATATCTAGAGGCTGACCATCCCCACCAGCTGTCCAGCAAGTTTTGCTGAGCTGATGAGAAAATGCTGGCAAGCAGACCCAAAGGTAAACTAAGGACGGATATGATGATCTCATTGAAAATTATATTATGCCTCACTTGTATGCTTTTAAAGATAATAAAAATAGGTACAACAGGTTGTTATTTTGGTTTGTTTGCTTGCATCTTCAGGAGCGTCCACAGTTTAAGCAGGTGCTGGTAACCCTGGAGACGATGTCTAACGACAGCAGACTACCGGACCAGTGTAACTCTTTCCTACATAACAAGGACCAGTGGAGGTACACACACACACACACACACACACACACACACACACACACACACACACACACACAGTTACACACACATACAATCACAGCAGTGATTGTATCTGCACTGTGTCTGAGTATGAGGTGTCATCTGTAATTTGTATACAGTAAAGTCTTGGTCTTTTGTTTGAATGACAAATGCAGTCTGTAGTTTACTGTACTCCAAATAAAGCTCAATATGTATGCACACAAATGAATACACACACACACACACACACACACACACACACACACACACACACAAACATCTCTGTGCACTCTTAAGCTCAGGAGAGAAGTTGAATGTGTGACCCTGTACTCTACTTCAGTCTATAATAAGCTCTCTGGAAAGTGTCCATGGAAGAGATTCCTCTACTCCTCCACTCTGCCCTCGCTCCACCATGGGGGGAAAGACAGAGTGGGGGGTGGGGAGGTGGAGTAAGAGGGAGAGGTGGTGGAGAAATCAAGTTTGAACTGAAGAGGAGGAGAAGTTCAGGGAGGAACAGAAATGTATTGGGTGCATGTGAAATCTAAAACACTGAGGATAAAGGGAAACGAGTGGACAAATGACACGAGTGAGAGAGGGGAAGGAAGAAGGGAGAGAGAAAGAGAGAGAGAGAGGGATGGGGGACTGAGCAGAGGAGAGAAGGTGCGAGATTCTGTGCATATTTAACATGAGTACAGCGAGGCAATCAATTCTGAGTGAAGTTTTGGGTACGGGTGGAAAAACTTGGACAAGAGGAGAGGAGGGAGGAGGGAAAGTGAGGGAGGTGAAGGGGCGGGATGAATGAATAGGGAGGTATGGCAGTAACACAGGAAGAGGTATGGCTGTGCGTCAGATCTCTTGTCTATATTTAGTTGCTGTGAGAGCTGATTGTGTTTGTGAATGCAGGTTCACAGACACACTCACTAACTGCCACAGTGACCTCTTGTGGTAGCAGACAGTACTGCAGTGAAATATTTTCACTGATGACACGTTGACAACTTTTTGTGGAAACAATATTGTATTCTGCAGGAGTAGTTATGACATTACTAATTTTATTGCCTTGTAACGTTGCCACGGTGTGTCAGAGCTGGAGCTTTGCTTTTGGCCAAGTAAGTGAAGTCATAATTGGTAACTTTCCAACTCCAATCCACATTACATAGAAAGTCTTTTTAATGTTTTGAATATGCAGTTTGTCCATAGTGAAAGTCACAAAATCAAGTGTCTTCAGAAAAATTGCACAAATTAAATTAAAATGAATTGTGGATGCTGATGAGAAAGTTTTTCCCTTAATACTACATAATTAATATTAATCAAATAAATTGTGATTTGTCGAAACAGTGTTAATGGATGAAAGGCCGTATTTTAATTGATGTCTGTGCAATTGTTGTATAATTTTCTGTCAGTATAGAAAGGACTGGTATATTGATTTCTTAAGTATAGTATCCATCATTAGTATTTAGTATATTGTATTTACTTACTATGTAAGTTTTGTACACAAACACTAAAGCAAACCTTGGGCATATCGGTAATGACTGATTTTAAGATTGTCTTTGAAAAGAGTAGTTCATTTGATATTGATAAATTTTAACAATATTTATGTACCTCTGAAACATTATCAGTTATTGTTTCCTTGGTCTGAGGAACTTTTTGAAACTGAATCTGTCATTTGTTATTTATTTGTGGGTGTGGTAAAATTGCTGTTAAAACTAGGCCACAACAGATCACTGATATTCTGTCCACGGATCTGCTCTATGTGCAAATACTACAGGTGTGAAATTGAGTCGACCCTGGAGCGGCTTCGGAAGCTGGAGAGGGAACTTTACTCCAAAGAGAAGGAGCTGGAGGAGAGGGAGAGGAGGCTCAAACTGTGGGAGGAGAGGCTGATGGAGAGGTCCAACATGACTCCCAGTCCGACCTCCCTTCTCATGGAGCGCTCAAACATCTCACCAGTAAGTAAATGTGGAACTAAGTGAATGTAAATCTGTTCAGACAGCTGAAAGCAAAATCATCTTATACCTTATTATGACCTTGGCCCTCCTCTTCCTCCCTTCTCTCTCTGACTTTAACAGTTCTTCAGTTCTGGTTCTTTCTTCCGCTCGCACTCTCAGGACTCCAACAGTACAGGGGTTAGCAGTGCTGGTGTCAGCTGTCTCCTCCGCACCCTCAGCAACGGAGACACGGAGAGGGGGAGCAGTGCGGTGCTTGAGAGGGGGATGGGGTCACTCGACAGCGGGAGGCTACACGCAATGCTCCGAGGGTTGCAGGGGAGGTTCGGAGAGGAGGACGAGGAGGAGGAAGGAAGCGTGGAGGAAAAAGGCTGGGGCCAGAGGGAGAGAGATGATAGTGGGAGTATGGAGGGAGGAAGAGTGCAGGTGACGCTCCGGAGCTTCCCAGGTGGTGTAGTGGAGAGGGAGGAGAGGACATGGGAAGAAGGGGACAGGGAGAGAGGAGGCATGCAGCGGAGCAGGGTGACGACCATAGTGCGCGGATACTCAGGTGGGTTTGGAGAGGCAGAAGGGGAAAGGGAGAAGGAGGGAGGATGGGAGATAGAAAAGCTCGGGGACAGGCTCAATGAGAGAGGAATGGAGGGAGGGATTGAAGGAGGGCGGCTCCCGACCATGTTCAAGGGCCTCCATGGGAGTTTGGGGGGCTTGGGGGACATGCTGTCCTTAGACATGGATGACATGGGGGAGATGGAGAGACTAGGTGACATGGACATGGACATGAACATGGGTGACCTGGGAGTGAAAGTGGTAGGTCATGGAGCCAGGAGTGAGCTTGGGGTCAGGGGTCGCAGGAGTGACGTGGGGGTCGTTGTCCAGGGAGTCAGAGGTGACGTCAGCGAGGCCATCAGCCAAAAGATTAGAGGTGAGGTAGGGGTCATCGGCCATTCGGGGGTGCAAGTGAGCATGCGGGCTTCGTCCAATCAGAACTCTGTGAAGAGCTGCAGTGTGCGGCATGGAACCAAGATCAACATGGCTACTGCAGCCATGGACATGATGGAGCTCGACTGGTCTGACAGTGACTAGAAAACACAGCAGCACCCACACCCACCCACACACACACTGACACACACACGCACAGAAAACACACAGAGGCCAAACTAGAAAGATTTTGACTTGTTAGCACATACAGTATCTGAGCTACAGTATGTGCATTAGAATCTCCAGTTGAAGAAGAGCTGGTATACACACATTTCTTTTGTTAATTTTTTTTATTGAATGGATGAATACTACACCCATGTGTACTGTGAAGTAGGAAGGAGCAAAAAGACAATTCGAGGTTGTCTTGTTATGCTGACAGAATGATTTCACCTGTGTAATTTAATGTGCTATTAAAACTGCTGCATAACATACTGTAAGAGGTACAAGTGTTACAAAATAACACACTTGAATGCCGCTCTAATGAGGCAGCACTGTCTGATTTTTTTTTTTTTTTCTTCCTGCTTATAGGGTATCTTGTTAGTCTGTAGATTTGACTTGTTCAAAACAAGCTTTGACTTTTATCAGTTCTAACTGTGACCTAGTGCGTGAATTTTTGGCATTTATCTCTGTATATTTTATCATTTTTCAATAAAAAGAAAAGAAACTTTCTGAAACATTCTGTTCCTGTGACTTTGCTCTAAGTAAGTTAAAAAGGGACATAAACCTCTCCTTATTAACACATGGTACAAATCTACATTGTATAATAAGATAAATTCCCCTCAACCTCTAAATCCTGAGCCCTGACCTCTAAACTCTGTCTCACACACTGAGCAGAAGAGCCACTCCAGCCAGAACCCACTTGGCCGGCCGCTCCCTGGTTTTCAGGCTGAAAGTCCACACATATGTGGGTCCTCTGATCTTGGTCTTGTAGAGCGGACACTCGTAGATGTTCCTGGTCTCCTGGCGGTCATTGGGCACAGCTCGGACTGAGATGACAGGCATGGAAGGGGTCAGTTCCTTTAGACGAGCCTCAGTGATGAATCCAGCCTGAGTGTCCCATCTTGCACCTGTGGAAGGACATGGGTTTAGAGGGGGGAAACAAAACGGGAGAGGATTCTCCATGCTGCCCCACAATAGAGAGGAAATGAAAGACAGTGTTTGTCTACCTTCCATGTAAAGTCCATACACGTATGCACCCTCCCTGGCCGGCTGGTTGAACTCTTCCTTGAACTTCTTGGTCACATCTACTGTCAGGTTCACTTTGTCCAGGGGCCACTCGTTCTTACGCGCCAGAGACTGCATCACCGCTGAAAAATATATACATTTCCATTTACACACAAGTATTACTTGTATTATATATATATACTTAAATACTAAATATAAGTATATGGTATATGGTTACCGGTGAGAAAGGACTGTGGGTTGAAAAGTCCAGACAGCCAGACGACGCTGGGCAGAGACAGGTCCTGAGTCCAGCTGTCCAGCTCCTTACAACGCTGCAACACATCATTATACCTGACACACACACACACACACACACACACACACACACACACAGAGAATGAGAGAAATATTTCGATCGAAGCGTTTGCTACATGCATTAGTATACATGATAGTGCCTAAAGTATCTCAAATAGTAAATACATTATTTTGGAGCATTACTATGCATTGGGCACTATGCAGTTAAATACAGTTCCTTATACACAATATATAACAACAATCAATTGCATTCTCAACAGTATTAAATATATAACTCATTTAGATATGCAAACACACACACACACACACACACATACACACACACACACACACACACACACACACACACACACACACACACACACACACACACACACACACACACACACACACGCACACACGCACACACACACACCATATAGCCAGGCTGTAGGTGGAGGGGTAAGCCAGCTTGGTCCAGGTGTCAGGGACATTGTCAAAGAACAAGGCCGTCTGCAGCTTCTCCATCTCAGAGGAGATGGCCAGTTCACCCTATGACAGACATTAATTCACAGAGATTATGGTATGTGAGATGCAAATATTTATATATATACACACACACATACACTGTATAAATAAAAGCATACCTTGAGACCTAGGTCAAGCTCCTTGAGTGAGCGTCGTATCTCAGAGATGAGTGTGTTCATGCGCTCACACTCCTGGAAGCAGACCAGGATGTACGGGGAGCGCTCAGCTGTCTTGGAGGTGATGTCGGACATATTGTACTCTTCTGGTAGCTTTTCCAGCACCTCATCTAAAATAGTTTTCACCTGAAGGTAGGTGGAGTGAGTAAAAGAAAGAGCATAGGAAGAGAATTTGCCATTGTTGATGTGCTCCTCTCCACCTTGTTTCTTTGTATAAACAGATTAAATAGTTAAAAAGGAGTTAATAAATGTGTCTGTATGTTTGTTTGTTTGGGACCGAGTTCTTTTATATATAAGAAAAAAAACTAATCCCTTAAAGAAATAACTGATCTTAGAGGCTGATCTATATCTACCTTCTCCTCCAGCGTCTGTGAGGCTCCCTCCCCCATCACAGCATCAGGAGACTGCAGCTCCAGCAGAGTGTGAAAAAGGTTATCTGACGTCACCGTCAGGAACTCAATTTCTGCGTTGGGGTGCAGCCCATAATGCACTGGGCTCTCGTGGGGCAGCATCTCATCAATGAAATCATGGTAGCCCTGGAGATGTGTGGGAAGAAAACTGGTGAATGCCATCCATCTATTACTGTTGTCTATTCATAATAAATAACGCTGTAAGTCATTTGGTACTTTTATTAGATATATATATATATATATATATATATATATATATAGGTATATTTAATGTGTGCATTGCCCTTGTGGGACTTGAACTTTGAACCTTTATTTATCCAGTTACAGCTGAAAGGAACTCTCTAATATTTCATTGATTACTTGTTTTATATCCACACAAAGGACACACCACTTAAATGTTTAACAAGGTGTAACTATGAAGGTTAAACTTTTTCAAACTGTATTTTTTCCAGCTACCTGATAGTCCAGGTTGGAGGGGACAACAAACCCGGGAGCCAAAGCAAGCTTACGATCAAACTGGGAAGCGGAACAACAGAAAGAAGATTTTTTTTAGCTTCAGATCAGAGCACAGTACAAAACATAAAATTGTCCGAACCCAGACAGCCAAATTAGCTCGGTCCAAATCTGGCACGTCTGGTTGCCAGACACTCTTTAGTTTGCAGCACAACTGCTACCTTATTTGCACCCGAGCCAGTTTACATTAGGTCCTCTTGTGCTAGAACACAGCCGCCGTGTGTGCTGCCAAACTCTAATGACTACCCGTGGACGATCACATTCTTGTTCATCTCTCTTTGTCTCATTCAAGTACATGTACAAACCTGGTTGGGCTGCATGTATTCTTCCAGGTATGTTCTGCAGAGGCGTCTGTCCCAGTCATCAGTGATGTGTCCTCCATACATGATCTCCCCAAACAGATACCTCAGGTCCTCCCATGGCACCTTCATCATCATAATCATTACGAAAATCACTGCCAATGCAATCACCATCATAATCATCCCCATCAAGCTGTAGCAAACTGTAAAACTGCTCACTACACACCCAGAACGCTCTTACATGCACTTCTCTCCCAGTCAGCCAGTCACGCACCGTCTCATCCACTCAGACGACGCACCCCACCTGTGCATTGGCCTCCAGGTAGTTGTAGAGGACGTTTACGGATATCGTCAGGTCGCCGGTGTTGAAGGGATACTTTCTGTTCCAACCCTGAGGACCGAACTTCCTCCTCTCTGCCACGCAGGCATGGAAATAACACAGAGAGAAGAGGATGGTCTTAAACTCCTGCTCGCGACTGCACTGGTCCAGGATGTCCTAGAGAGGGGCCAATAAATCAATAAATCAATAAAAACATACAGGCAATGTTAACACAAAGCAGACAGCGGAAGCTCACCTGGTCAAAGTTATCCAGAGCAGCGTGCAAATTGGCATGCATGCCCGTGGGAGGCTCATTGGTGATCTTGATAGCGTTTTCCAGAATGCCCTGAGTAAAATATGTAAGATACAAAGATTTACACCTGCATTTAGCGCCACTACTAAAGTGCAGAACTGTAATCAACACACTCATCACGCCTATGTGTATGATACACTATCTCTACCTGTGGGATAATGTGCTCCTGAGGTGTTGGAGCTGACTGCGCGCTCATAAACACTCTGTAGTCGGGATGACTCTCTTCACAGCAGCGCTCCAGGAGCTTCTCAAGTGAACCCAGCCAGCGACCAACGAGGTGGATGTTCTGCGAGGAAATGGATTTGGAAACCCATAATCAAGACTGAATATAGTATATATAGCATGCACAGAAAATGACAGAGTGAAACAGCCAATTGCATTTATGAGACATTAAGGTATTTATAGATATTTTTGATTTGATTCATAAACTGTAAACTAAGCACATTTTAGATATTTAATATTGATAATTCGTTTCTATCCTATGTGTTCTGTCCATCCGGACGTTCAAAGGAAACCCATCTTTCTGGCATCCAGACCTGTAATATAACCCAGTGGCCCTCCTTGGCAGCCTTCTCCATGGCAACCTCTGCCACAGCTTCTTGGCCCTGCCCCAAGGACACATTGTGAAGCTTCCCAAGGTCGATAGTGAAACCAAGCTTCCTTCCTGAGAACACACAGGGCTGAATTTTTTATATGTTGACACAGACTAAAAAACTAACCTTCAGAAAAGAATAGCCTGTTGTTGTTGTTGTTGTTATTATATTTCCAGTGAAAAAACATGCTATGTTACTTTTTCCATGCATTTTCTAAATGGTAAAACACAAGCATTTCTTTATTAACATTTTTACAGCGCTACTGTCACTGCACTGTATAGCAACGTCCATTGTATATATGACTATGTATTTGTGTGCAGTCTGTGTGTGTTTGCAGAGACTTTGCGGACGGTACCCAGAGATTCCACGTCTTTAAGTGGGTCCACTCCAGGAGAGAGGATGAAGAACACAGGTGAGGCTGGACCACTTTCTCGGAAGGATTTTGCAAACTCTGTCTTTCGGCCCTCTGTATACTTAACACCAAGCTTCTCCTCCACAAAGTTCCTAGAGTATGTCAACAAAAAAAAAAGTGATAGAAAAGTGGATAAGGACCTAAACGCCTACGCTGTTAGATGCAGGTATAAACAAATTACAGTTAAGTTTATTTTTTATTATTTTATTAAGTTTTGAGAGCCCTTTATCCATTGCTGGTGGGAAAATAAACATTAGCCATCATCATTATGCAAATATCTTAAGAATAACACAGGAGGATTCAATGTATAAGAAGTAACATAAGTAACACAAGTAAAATAAGAAAATCCTCTGCACCTGAGAGCATAGGTCATACGGTCAGGTCTCAGTGCTCTCATCATGATGAGTTTCTGCAGGGAGCTTTTGCCTTTCCACTCCTGAGGAAACTTCTCCTTCTCCGGACACTCCGACTCCACCATCTTCTTCCAGCGCTTAGGAGAGCCTTCGATGTCCCGGTCCAGACCACGAAACTCATCAGTGAAACTCATCACCTGAGCAAAGCCGAGGAACAGCAGATGGTGATTTATGCTGTCATTTATTCCTGTGAGCCAACAAAAATAACAGTGTGTGTGTGTGTGTGTGTGTGTGTGTGTGTGTGTGTGTGTGTTTGCACCTTGATGGCGCTCCACGCTGCGTTGGACAGAAAGTCGAGGGGGCTGGTGTAGTTGTGATCAATGTTAAAACGTAGCAGGAAGTCTAGCTCTCGCACATCTATCTCTTTACTCATCAGGAGCAACTGAAAGTGGGAGAACACAGTTAGGGACAAAACACACACTCTCTCTAACACTGACACACACACACTCGCACCTGGAAGGCTAGCTGTGCAGTGAAGGTGAGCTTGTCTCTCTCAAATAGTCCCCTGCTGATGTAGTTGAAGGTGGAGTAGGTAACACGGTCTATGAGGGTGTTTACTCTGCTCTTCACGTCCTCACAGGCCTCCGCCATCTCAACCGCTTTGTGGAAAACCACATTGAAGGCCTGGGAACAAGGGATGGATGTTTGTTTTCGTTTAATAAATAGTTGATTAGCATCACTGCATGAACACAACATCACAGATTTCTTGTTAAGTTGTATGTTTTTCATCACTGGTTACGCAGAGTGCATTGCATGTGATCTTCACGAGGTATTTAGTGCCATCACAGTGAGAAATTGTATCGATGTGTTTTCTATTAGAATTTAAACTGTAGAGTCAATATGAGCGTCCGCTTCTTTCTAATCCACTTTGTCAGTTTCAGGACTGCGAGTGAATTCTCAGTCTTCCCCTCTGGTTACCTTGAGGCTGAACTGGTACATGGGGTTTATCTTGTTGAGATCGTTCATGATGAAGTAGAGAAGAGACGCTCTGACAGCGACAGGGCGATAGTGTTCTCTGGCTTCATTTATCTTCACCTCGTTAACTTTAGCTTCCAGGACCTGAGAACGAGGGATGAAAAGGACGCAGAGTGAATGAAAAGAGATGGAAAACGTAAAAGGTGGAGCACAGGAGGAGATGTGGAGGGAATATGTTTGGAGTTTAAAAGATGAATTTACTGTGATACTCAATCCACAGTAAGCCCCCCCCCCCCCCCGTTACCTTCATCTCAATCTCAGCAGCAGTGTGCTTGGTGGTCTCGAGCTTCTCCACCAGCACGTTGTCACCCAGGAAGTTGCTCTCTGCAGCAGACAACCTGGTCAGCAGCTCGTCCTCCAGAAGCTTCAGCTCAATCTTAAACATATTCTGCTGTTTGGTCAGTTCGCTCTGCAGGAAGAGCAGACAAACATTTGATTAAAAAAAATCAGATTGAACCAAAACCAACAAAAAAACGAATTACTTTTTGTCATCACTGCCATTATTATATAGTTAATCACTGATATAAAAATTGTAAGAAAGGTGAACCAATTGGCCGTATAATGAAGGGAAATAAGACCCTAATTTACCTTGAGGTGCTCGAGGTCAGGTCTCTCCTGATTCACCACCTGGGCCAGGAGCTGGTCCTCCAGTCCATCCCTGGTCACAGTAAAATTAATGAGGGTGGTTTGGGCTTGAATCTCTGGTTTGTAGTGAGGATTGGCCAGTTTAGTGTGCAGGATCAGTCTGAAGCCTGGGTGGAAGAAACACTCCTTGTCCCCGACCTTTATACAACTGTGAGAGAGAAGAAACAGCCAAGAACAGAAAAAAGAGGAACACGTGGTTGTTTTATACAGTTGTATGTTGCGCACAGACGCTCAGATGTGTGTCCGTGTGTTACCTGCCCTTCTTGATTGTGTGCCGTCCCAGCAGAGGGTCAATAACGGGGTCGATGGTCTCCTCGAGGTTCTCGATGAGGACAGTGTCGCCAGCCACTACAGCCTGTTCTATCACATCTACATAACTGGAACATTTAAATATTAATACATGAAAACGAGAAAAGTAACACTTACACGAATTATGTCACCTCCCCCACATAGAGAAAATAATAGCACTGCTGAAGAATGAGAGTGGCAGACAAACGCTGATGCTAATAGATGTGTTGTGATAGATGCTGTGCTGCCAAACAAACTTAAACCCTTCAAAGTAAAAGCTTTCCCCTCCTATGTCGAAAGTCTTCATGACCACCTGAGGATTTTCGAAGTGGAACGAGAAAACACTCACCCTCTCTGCCCGAGGCTGACGACCTTGAGGCTGCTGCCATAGCGACTCTTGATCCACTTGATGCCCTGCAGCTGAGGGTCAATGAGGAGAGGCCAGCGCTCACCTGAAGCAATGCGCACATGACCCACACATGGAGATTTATCCGTATAGGAAAGAAAACCTCGCTCTGCACTGTTTGTCTGACTTTCATCACCATGGTGATGCGATGTTGTTGATTTAATGCCGCTACTCACAGTTGGTGAGGATGGTCGCATTCTGAGTGGACATTTTGTCTCCAGGTAAGCCCTCGTTGTTCCACTGGGCCACCATTGCATCATCAGTCAGCATTGACACTGGATCCAAGCCTTCTGTCATGGGGATGGGCATCTGATGGAGAGACGATATGGAGACATTAGCAAAGTAAGAACTTATGGTTATACCGACAGGCAGCTGAGGGGAAAACAGAGGGAGGGAAAAGTGGATGGGGAAGAAAAGAGGGACAGAAGATTATCACAACTAATCTTAAAATAGACCTCAGAAGTAAGACATTTTTTTATTTTTGGTAGAATGTGTTCAGTGTTTTGTAGATTGTGACCTTCTGGCTGCGCAGAAACGGCATCCAGAGATTGTCCAGCAGCTCTCTCCTGTACTTCTTGGAGAAAGAGCCGGCATAAGAGATGAACGCTGCGGTGAGGAGGACGTCCCCACACAGTGTGTCCTCCTGTTCATGGTACTGAGCCACTGAGTGGGCCCAACGCACATTCTCACTCTGAAACACACACACACAACACACACACACACACACACACACACAGTGAGCATGTACTATTACGAAATACTTCAAAACTACAGGCAAAGCATGAAAGATAGAAATATAATACAAAACACTGCACAATATAAAACATCAAAAATCAACTTTCACAAATCACAAATATCTCTGGATCTCCTCGCGGTCGCTGCTGTGCCCACCTCAAGCCCTTTGACCAGCCGATTGGCCAGTTCTATTGTCTTGTTGGTGCGGTTGACCTCTTCCTGAAATCGCATTTTCTCTGACGTGGCTGTCTCAAATGCTGTTGTCAGAGTTTCCAGGCTACTGTCCAGCTCCTGAGAAACAGAGGAACAAAGGAAGGACCCAAAAAAAAAACAAATAAAAAAAAAAAAACAGTAGCTTTAAACCACATATGCACCTCTGTCTGGGCGTTGGAAGGGATTCAACTACTAGTGGTTGAAGGTGCTATTAAAGCACTTCCAGCAGGAATTAGTTGGAGAGAAATGGCTGCAGGAGAAGTGTATGGTGGTGTGGCCTGTAAAAGTCACTATAGCAAGTAGTTGGATTATACAGAGGCAGTAGGAACTTTGTGAAGAAAAAAGAAAGAAGGAAAACAATGAATTTAAGACAAAGAAAAACGGGGAGAGAAAGGAACATATTGCTTACAGCGAGTTTCTTTCTGATGGCTTCCAATTTCTCAGCAGCCTCGGCCAGATCAGCGTTGGCCTGAGACAAACACATCCTCTTCATCTCTACCTCACATAACACCTGGTGATACAACAAACACACACACACATACACACTTATTTCTGAGAGGGTGTTACAGTATAACCTGTTATCATGACTGGCATCAACATTAGAACTAAATTACCTACAAGATATTAAACAAAAAACAAAAAAGATAAAAAAAACATTATACATACACTTAAACTCCTATAATAAAGACAGCGGAGAAGAAAGTTGTACTTACAAAAATCTATCCAGGGCAGCACAATAGTTTGGGAAACAAGAGAAAACAACCTATCAAACAACCAGAACGCATCGCTGTACAGTGAACAACATCACACGGTGCGGCTTAGCTCGGGTGGCAGCTGGTGTAGATGCGAGTACCTCATGGAAGCGTATGATGTTGATCACCCAGGCGCAGAGCCCCGCAGCAGCCGAGGATTTCTGTCGTACAAACTCAGGGTTGAACTCTGGGTCACTGAGGTAGTCGTCTCTGACACACTTCACTGTGGCCTCGGGGATGTGCTCTTTGTCAAAGTTCACCAGAGCCTGCAGGAAGTCATCCACCTGGACGCACGCATTTGTGTGCAGGGGTGAGTGTGTGTGTGTGTGAGTTTGTGTGTGTGTGTGTGTGTGTGTGTGTGTGTGTGTGTGTGTGTGTGTGGATTTAATGAAATGGTGTCATATCACAGTCTCTCTCTATATATAATATGTTCACAGGGTTTTTGGATCAAAATCACTAGTGTGAATAGAGAAGTGGGATAAAATAAAAAGCTACACATCTTATTGGCAATCGACTCTTATAACACAGTGTTTCCTAAAATCTCATTTTCAGTTTTACATATGACTTTCTTTAATTAGGAAAGTGCCTTGTTTCTCTTTGTAATCTGGGCTGTGTGGATCAAGAAAGAAGCAGCACAAAGAACATAAAATATAGAGGCTATAAAACCTGTCACAAAGACTAATGAAGACTGATACTAGTAATAATAGGTAAATTTGAAAAGAGAAATCAGGGACTGCGTAAAGCAGATTTTTCAACTGTTAAAATACCATCAGTCAATACACCATTAGAAGATAAATGAAAACACAATAAACATAAATATTAACTTCCCGGTCGTGTCGACAGCTGGGACAAGATATGAGGCATAAAAACAGCTGCAGCAGTTGTGTTGGATGTGAAACAATGTTATTTCAGCAGTTCGGGGGAATTTATTTGTGATGGACTCTTTGGCTTTGTGGTAGAAAGCCATTAATCTGAGAAACACTACAAGGTGTCAGTGTAAAATATCACCTTGCTCATAACCATCTTGGAAGCCTTCCAGCTGCGGTCTTTGGGGATTCGGCCTTGGGGAGCCAGAAGCACCAGAACAGCTGCAGAGACATTGGTGACGATAGCTGGAGGGTTGGGGAACGTCCTCAGCTCTGTCAAGTTCAACTGGATGAGACACACACACACACACACACACACACACACACACACACACACACACACACACACACACACACATACACACACACACACACACACAGATTCATTTGGGAGGGCTGCTGGAATGGAGACAACCTTGTAACACCTTTGTCTTTGTTTATTTGCACTGCTCGCGATGAGCACATATAAAAAAAGACTGAATGAAATCAAACACATCAAATCAAATTAATCAGTTGTGGTGAAAGGTTTCATGTCTCCGTGTTTATGTGTGTAGAAAATGTTTTACCCTGTTTAATGTATTGAGGGCTGCATTAGCTGCCTGTAGGGCGGGTTCAGCCTTGGCCAGGTCCTCCTCAGTCTCCTGCTGCTGTTTGGTCACTTTAGCTTGAATTGCTGCCACCTGAACAATCAAAAAAAAGAAAAACAGTCATGTACGAATGGATTGTAGCAAATTTGGCTTATTTCTCTCCCATGTAATTACTCCTCTTCCCTCTCTCCTTGGAGCTCTCTAATAATTTTAATAATACAGGGCTTCTTGTCTATTCTTTTGCATCTTCAGAGGCCCTAGAATCACACACATTCTTACCCTTTGCTCCTCAGCATCAGCCACAGCCCTCTCTTGGTTCAGCTTGTCTGTCTGCTGTCCGATCTTAGCGATGAGAGCTTCGATGTCTGTGTTCCTCTGCCACAGCTCCACCTCCTGCACCGCTAGCTTGGCTTTCAAATCTTCCACCTGAAAAAAAAAAAAAGAAAAAAGTGAGAGCAAGTTGGTAGGATATCTAACTTTGGCATGAATTCAGGCAGCACAGTGAACGTTATCTGACCTGTGTGGCGGTAGACTGCAGTTTCTGTAGACCATTCTCTAATCGTTCCATCTTCTGGGTCAGCTCCGTGCGCTTTTTCCCCAGCAGATTTCCGTACAGCTTCATAAACTCCAGGAAACTCTTTGGGGTGGTGTAGTTGAAGTGCTTCTCATTCTGCTGGTACTTGACACTCACCTGGATGGTGCAGTTATAAAGCAAGAGACCGAGAGACGATGTCAGAGAAGATGTCATGGTTGGTTATCACCCATGGTGCTTTGCAGTAACTCACCTCATTGACGCTGGTGTGGGCGTGAGAGATGAACTCACAGATTGATGCCCTCACATTCGGCTGCAACGGATGAAAACGCACAAAGATTTATGAATTTAACACACTGGCAGCCATTAGCTAAAGTAACCACATTTTGCTAATACCACTGACAAATCTGGTAATATTTCACTTTTGCCATGCAATTGCTTGCTCAAGTTTCTACTCTTAAAACACCAAAAGAGAAGAAGAAGAAGCAGTTGATAGGTGAAAGAAAGTGAATGAATACTAGCTGAATGTGTTGTTACCTCCAGACCAGGGATCTTCTCTATGAAAGTAGAGCTGACAGACTGCAGGGCATGCTGAGGCCAGGGGTGGAACCAGTCTATTGCTGTGCAATTCACCAGAGCTGGAAACTTTCGCGCACGTGTCCGCAACGTGAATCCGACCGGAGAGAAACACAAGACGACCTGGAGGACAAAGAGGATGACGGCCGACTTATTTCACAATTGATAATGTGGTAAAATGTTTCATATTATATTTTGATGCCATATCTTAAATGCTTTTTAATATAACATAATAAATGATGTTTCAGACCTTGAGCTGTCTTCGTATCCTCTCAATAAAGAAGCTCCAGCAGTTGTCTCTGGTATCTATGAGTCCCAGTCCTCTGAGCTCAACGCGGATGGATGTCACAATAATATCCACTTCTTCATCACTAAACAGGTCTGGAATATCCCCTGAATAACACAAACAATAAAGACTCAGAGTATGTATTTCTTCCTATTTATATAACGCTACAGCTTCTCCGAATACAGTTGCTGATGGCATTTAATGCCATTTTATCCCAATTATTTTTCTTGCAGACATTGTGCTGTATTTTAGCTGCAAACATTCAAAATGTCATTCATAACACACTATTTTTGGACAGAATGTGTAAAAAATATTAATTTTATTCCAATCAGATTCATATACCGTCCCATTAATGGAATATAATGTAAGTCAGTGCTAGAGTTTGGCTAGAGTCTGTCGTTTCACCAGCCAGTCTGTGTGAAATGTGCCTTCTCTGCTAGAGACAGAAAATAAATCTGGCTGATGAAATTTTCATTCTGTCGACTGTTAACTGAATGTATGCTCTGAGAGGCTTTGACACGATAAATTCACATGTAAAAGAAGGAAGTTGGCTCATTATTCAGGTTTGACAACAAGAGCTTTTACACACTAAAGCAGAAATCATTTGCTTATCAAAAGAGAGGACACTCATCCCAGGCCGGGGCAGCCAAACCTGAGGCCAGCATATCGTTGATGAGCACCAGGAAGCGTTCATCTGGAATCTGGGCGTCTGTGTGAAGGAACACTGTCCCAATGTTCTTCACCCCCACCTTTATATACAAGGCTGCTATATCACTCTGGACAGGAGGGAACAATGGATACGTTAATATGTCACTTAATTAATCGAGTGAAAGTAGGAAATAGAAAGAGAGAACAATGCCACAGTTTTATTGAGGGTTATTATGTCATTTTGCATCAGTTTCGCATGTGTGTGTGTGTGTGTGTGTGTGTGTGTGTGTGTGTGTGTGTGTGTGCGTGTTAATGCATATTTACTTTCAGGTCATTGATACCATAGCCTTTACGCAGTGTGATCTGGAAAACCTCCAGCATGCTGAGGAAGGCGGCCAGCCGACACAGACTCTGCTTCCCGCTCCCCCCAACCCCCACCAGCAGGGCGTTACCATAGGGGGCTTCCAGGATACGACTGATACGACACCTGAACACAAACAGCAGAATTAACAGCGTGAGTGTGTGTGTGTGGTCTGTGGTTCATGTTTGTACTCATCTGTGTAAATTCACCCTTGTGCGTGTTAGCATATGTTTGACTGAAGCTTGCGTACACATGTGTGTGTGTGTGTGTCTTACACATGCTGGATAGCTTCTTCAAACAGTACCAGGTCCATGACAGCGTGCAGCTCATTATAATGCTCCAGAGCATCAGCCAGTGTCTTCTGGAGTTTCTCCCAGTCTGAAGCCTGACACGATGGCCAAATAAACAAATTTGAAATGAAATTGATTCTCTTGTCACTATGTGGTTACTTCCAGATACGTAATGAAATTAAGTTCTTATCAAGACTTGAGTCGATTAACTTTCAATTCAAACCCCATAAAGAAATGAAAGGTAATTAGTTTGCTAATGACAGTGCATTCCTCCTCATTTATTTCCTGACAGATTAGACATGACAGCCGCATTTGTGCCATAAGCTCTCCAAATATGTGAGCTACAGATTAACCACATACTAAATTGATTTAAGTCAAAAACAATTAAATTCACCCATTTTTATTACCACAGTTATTAAAAAATAAATGGATGCTTGAAAGGAGCAACACAAAATCCAAACCGGAACACCTCTGACAAGCTTGTGTGTTTACCTGGTGATAGCGAGGCTCTCCCACTCCCTGGGCAAAGTGACAGTACACCAAAGGCTGGTGGATAAAGATGGACTCATCTATTCCCTGGAAAAAAAATGGTCAGAAAGAGATAAAAAAAAAAGCAGGAAAATGCTGAACCTACGACAGGCCAGTTTATTTTAATTTATACAGTGTGACACTGTTTGACAACCTCTATAAATTGCTTAGAAACATCATTCATGCTTTCTATGTTCTTGGATCTGCCACGCGGGTTGAAGTGTTGATTGTAAAAGGATGTTAATTGCCTAATATTGTATATTTTTGAACATTTTAAAGATTAAGATGCTACTGTATGGTCCTTGTTTCTTGCCTCAAAATATCTCTTGCCGGTGTCCAGCAGGATTTTATTGAAGAGCTCCACATCTTTTTCTTCCATCAGTTTGTCGGAGTAAACCCTGGAGCTCTCATGGAGCCACAGGTGAACCAGGTCCATGGGGTAACGGATACACTCTGGCAGGGCAAACAGGATGCCCTACACACCAGGTCAGGAGTAAATACCATGTGATGAGATTACAGACAGTTAACATTGACATTTATTTCCCACATTACCATCCAAACAAATCAGGAAAATGTAGTTTGGTAGCTGAGGTCTGTATATCACTTATTGCTAAAAAAAACTTAATTATTACACCAATAATTTCACTTAGTGTAGTTTTGTGATGTATATATGCATTTTGAATGACTGTGCATGTGTGACCTGGAAGATGTTGGAGAAGTCTCGCAGGTTGAAGATGTAGTGGAAGCGTATGGCTGTAGGGAGGAAGTTCTGACTGATTTTCTGGTGCAGACAAATAGCTGCCTGGATGGATAGATGATAGAAATGGTTGTATAGATATCGGCACAGACAATATTTCTGGGCAACGTCATGCCTGTATTGGTTGATAAAATGACAGACCAGTGTTGGCGTGCATATAGGCTCAAAGAGTGTCATCAGGTTTTTAATGCACTGATACTAAAGATGCACCTGTATGAGAGTTCCCACTGAGCGAGAGACGCCGTAGCTGAAGCCTCCCTGAAGGAAGTGAGCCGACAGGATGCTGGAGAAGATGGTGGCCAATGCATCAGCACTGGGGAAATGTACCGCGAACACTGAGAAATGCCTCTGGAATGGAAACAGGGAGATTTAAGAATTATTTACCATCAGGAGTCTGGCTCAAAATCAATTTTACTTTCTGAACTGACTCTGAAATCTGACTTTAATGAGCTCAATTAGTGTTTTTATTGGTTTCTTTTGTTTATCATTTCT
The DNA here is from genome assembly GCF_021018895.1 of Seriola aureovittata. Taxonomy (NCBI): domain Eukaryota; kingdom Metazoa; phylum Chordata; class Actinopteri; order Carangiformes; family Carangidae; genus Seriola; species Seriola aureovittata. The sequence goes on along the minus strand of NC_079375.1, from coordinate 17,970,824 downwards.
GTGCATAAAGTGTGTCTTTGGTTTTCACAACTGATTTTGTTCATTCGTTGTTTATATTCATTAGGGTAAATGTATTTCCTAACAATGTTTAAAAAGCTAGATAAGTTACTCTTATGATGAAAGTCATGCTCCTAGTATTTTGGTTCTATACTATGTACTGTATGTACCTGTGTGCGTTCAAGTCTGTACCTGTAGTCTGGGGTTGATAGAGAAGCTCCCAGCTGTTGGGTTCATACAGGTAATATACTGGCAGTTATGTATTTCCTTCAGTACCAGTCGTTGTCTGTCATACCTGAAAAGTTTCACTTTATTTAGATTCCACCTAGCCATCACATTCTGTACAATCTCTGTCTACCGTACAGTACACAGCGCTTCCCCTCGGCTGGTGTGGGAGGCGAAGCTTTTACTACGCTTAACCTAACGACTTATCAACCTGTCTCTACTCTGCTCTGCTCTGTGTGTGTGTGTGTGTGTGTGTGTGTGGAAGGGCTAAGACACACACACACACACACACACACACACACACACACACACACACACACGGTGAAACAGAAAGCAGGAGGAGAGACACGCCACCGTAAATGACAGCAAAACGCAGGAGAGACTCACACTGAAATGAAACAAGTGCACATAAATTAGGTAAATAACATAAACAAAATATTTTATCTATGTACTGTTTTTCTTGGTTTCTTGGGTGTACATTTCAGCAGCATGTAGGCTTTGAACATGAGTGTGTCCATAATGTTTGTCTCAGTCTTACCAATGGTTGTAGTCAAGGTGCTGGCGTATGAGTGTGTGCGGCTGGACGGTCCCATAAACGTCTACCTCAGGCATGTTGAGGTCGTCTATGAAGTAGATGAGTCTCTTAGCCGTAGGAGGAGCAAATTTACGACCAGCTTTCTTCTCCAGGGGTTTCTCTAGGACACCTGACGTCCGTGTAATGAATAAGACGGTTCATGAAAGGGAGAGAAAATTACTCACTTAACACAGAAGATGTGTAAATCCCAGAGGAGTGCTTCTCAATTCAGCATCAGGAAAAGAAACTTAAAAATACACGGATAAATCAGAGCTTGTACTGTAGTGACTGCTGTGAAATTTAACTACTATTAATAGGCAAATGCAGTGAGCCACTAAAAGGAGACGTAATATATTGTGACACATAGTACGCCCAGGGTCAAAATCTTCTTTGTAGCGGGGATATTCACACAGTATATACAGTAGTAAGGGCAAGGGCATCTGAAAAAAGGAGAACTGGTATTCTATTTAAACAAGAACATCATGTCCTTCCTTATATATATAATAATTCATCAGAAACAGAAGTAACAATTTGGACGTTAATAGACAAAGTCAAGAGATACAATTATTTAGCTTTTCTTCTCTTGCACTTTTTGTGAGAACTGAGATCCCAGAAATATTTGTTCTCATTCCTGTGATTCTTACGCTGCAGCATGGCTGATGTGGTGTAATAGTTGAAGGGGACTTTAGCCACCATGTAGTCTTCCTTCAGCTTGGCGACTTTATCAGAAACCAGGATGGTCTTGCCCACTCCAGCGTTGCCCACTAACATGATAGGTTTGCCTCTCTGGAGCAGCAGGTCCATGAAGTAGGTCAGACAAATAGTTTCCGGGGTGTGGACCAGCACCGTCTGAAACAGACATCACATGACTTGATGTCCATTTACTTGAGCGTAAATATAATGCAAAGTAATTCTGTTCGTACACACCCTTTGTACACACCTGTAATGGTACATCAGGTTCCAGCTCAAATGGCACCATCTTCTCGCTCCAGGGGGTAAACTTTTTAGTCTCAGAGTCTATGAAATAGTCAAAGACGGTGCCCTGGGAGGGAAACTTCACTGCCCGCATCTCTTTAGACCACCAGCGACTGAATTCGGCGCGATAGTCGTTCAGCTGAAACGGGTGTTTTGGAAAACGAATAACATGAATTTACTAATTGTAAGCAAAGTAAAATGATAGTAATACAAAAACGTTCATCCAGCAAACATTCAGTTAGTACGCACATGATCCTGGAAGAGAGCCCCGCCAAAGGCCCAGACACAGGCGAAGACAAAGTAGATTTCATAGAGTTCTCGGGGAGAGTCGGCTGGAGTGTTGTCCTTTGTCAGCAGGCAGTCCAACAAGGAACACAGCGTCTGATTGAGCAAAACATAGAAACGCAATAATCGATTAGACAAGATATAGTAACACATTTTTGGACAATATACAAAAACACAACATAGAAATTCAACAAGTGCACACTGAGAAGGCAGGATGACACTAATTAAGACTCTTCGCCTTATACAAAACTAGCATGCTCTGTGTCCTCACCTGCACCATGCTGTTCTCTGGTATGGGAGTGATAGTTTTCAGGTTGCATCGCACTTGTTCCAGGCAGTATGGCACATACTTATCAAAGAGAATGGTGAGGTTGGCTCGTTCTGATTGGGCCTGTCGGGTGTCTATCCAGCTTGTCACATAACTGAGAGCAGAGTAAAGACAGCACTGCTTAGCCAAAATACAAATTCAGAAGAAATAGAAGTCTGTGATTTTAAATGTGCATTTGTGTGTGTGTCTCACGAGCTCCAGCCAAGGTCCTGTGGGTTGACAAAGAGTATTCCTGCTCTGGACACAGTAGCTGGAGTAGCAGCCCTCAGATGACAGATCTCAAACAGCAGACGCATGGAGGAGGACAAACTGATCCTCTCATTACTGGCAAGAGTCAGTACCTGGAGAGAGGAGAGTACTTATTATTGTTTGGGCTTTGGGTTGGTTGATGTAAAACTGAAATATCAGCATTAGAAGAACGGAAACAGGAAAATATCAAAGAGCAAAGCTGTACTTTCACCTTGTTGTCATCCATAACTGTGTTGAGAGACTCAATCCACATGGGGTCAATATCTCCATCCAGAACAATCCATTTGGGTCCATCATGGCCCACTGAGGTCAGCTCCCTCATGGTAGAGGAGAACAGACCTAATGTAAAGGGGAGAGTAAAACATCAATTTGAATTTTTTTTTTTTTTTAGATTTGTGCTGGTACCAGACCATAAGTGGGGCAAAAATGTCACAAACTATCATTTAATGTTGTACTAAAACAAACTCATGTAATGGAATCATAGTCAAATTATTCCATATCTAAACCATTCAAAGGAGAGCTAACTCTGAACCAGAAAAAGTACTTTAAGAAATTCTAATTAATTCTGAGAAGAGGCTTGGGAATAAATTATGGTCCTAGCACCAAAATAATTCCTGCTTGACAGTGACCTAAAATTTGGAGGAAACACTGGTTCCCTTGATCATCACTTATTTATTATTAAATTCCTTGTATATGCCTCACCATCTTTCCATTCTCTGGTAGCAGGGTGCAGGTATCCAAACAACTCATCTGTGGTCACGGCTTTAGGGTTGATATCGTTCCATACAGGCTTCATCTTCATGTTTGCGTAGGTTCTATGGAGAGTCTTTAGGATCTGATGAATAAACATACTGTAAATCTATGACACGATGAGCACATAAGAATACTCTGTGGCAGTGCAGTGTCAACCCAAGACTGTAGCAATAGTGGATGTGTTTGACACCTCTTCTATGCAATAAATCAAAGATTTATGTAACCCAGAGAAGTTGAATCAGCAATAAAAGTGAAGAAATAAAAATAAATAAATCTCTGTGTTAATGCTGAGAAAATCATACAGATCCACCTGGAATAAACAGTCATTAAATATTGCACATGTATATGCTTAAAACAGTCTAATTGGTGAGAAAAAAGTGTTTTGTTGACAAGTTTGACAAACAGCCGACAAAGTCAAGTTCAGTTTCACTTTAGCCAATCAGAAGCTTCGGCCCGCCTCCCGGCTGTCCACTGATTGGTCACGTTAGTGAGGAGGCCAGACGCCATTGATAACTTAACCCTAATGAGAGTTATGCGTGTTTTGTGGTAGGAGTGGTAAGAAATTCGGTTAAGCAATGGAGTAACTCACTTAAAGTTAATGTTGTGTTTACATGCTATAAGTCATACTTTATCGTAACCATATAAAATCACAGAGTGGATAAAAACAGAGAACACTGTTCCGTTCCTGTCCGCGCACTGAGACCAGACGCCATTTTCCAAGCTAATGTGCTAATTCATTGCACTGGTGAGTTCAATCAGCTTCTAGTTGTTTAAAGATGTAAATTTAAGTGGGGTTAAAAAAATATTGCTGATTAGCAGATATGTTCTGGCACACTGGTGTGTTAAAGAGACTGTTATTTAACTGTTTTTAACTGTTAACTGTTTAAATTTTGATGCGTTTTTTACTATTCGCGTTAGTTGCTGCAGCAGAGCTACTGATTAAGATGTGTGCTAGTGAATCCCTCTTTCAGCATGTCTTTCAGTGCACAGATTTCAGAACATTTTAATTGTAACTTCAGTCTACCTGCTTTTTACTTGCTTGCCGTTCAATATAAGCAGTCAAACTCTACAACCATGTCCTGTGTCTCTATTTCACTATTATCCCGATTATATTGACTCCAATCGTTTCTTATTCTGTACTTAGTCCTAAGACATACCGGTTACATCTAGTTTCAAACTGAAAATGTATGTGCTTTGTATGTGAGGACAATGGTTACAAGTCAACTCCCATATAAAGTGGCATTAAAAATAAGTAGACAAATACTATTTTGCATGGCGTCAATCAAACCACATGAAAACACAAACAATGTATGTGCTTTCATGAATACAGTAGTTATACAGAAGTTAACCTGGCTCTTTCCAGTTCCTGGTCCGCCAACTACAAACACAGAGTGCCTGACAGCCAACAGCTCCTCCAGCTGGGTCACCTGGAGACACAAAAACACAGCGTCATATTGATTTCTGATCATATAAATACTATTAATCACACATTTACATTTCATCCTGACAATTCACAGAGCTAAACTATAATTCTCAACTATAAATTACTTTTGAACATTGATGAACTGTGCCTGTGAAGTTTATTCATCATAGTTAAATTTTTTATACAGTATGAACCTTGTCTCTGATCCTAAGAATAGCTTTTTTCCCCTAACTATTCTTTTTTGCAGCAAAAAGACATCCTGGTGCAGCCATTAAAAAAGAGGAATTTTAATTTTGCAGAGGAGCACTTCCATTTCAATATAATATTAAAACAATGAGACACACCTTAAGTATGAAATTCTCCTCAGGCTGCAGGCGCAGTTCACTGACTGACTGGCGAACAGCGTTCTCCAGCTCAGGGTCTCTCTTCCTGGGCACATCCAGCTGAGGAAACAGGTCACTGATCAGCCCCAGGAATATGGGCACGTCACTGGTCACTATCTTAGGCAGGTTGAAGTCCCTGAGCGCCCGCATTAGCACCTGGGGAGAAAATTATTTTTTCCATATAGTAAAGAAATGCGATTATAAAATCAAATTTGTGGAAACTACAAGCTACATGATTGCACACAATTGGTCTTATATCTAATAGATATGATATGATTTAGTGTGAATGACGGCACACATCAGTGATGAAGATTGATGCATACCTGCTCCTCAGGCCTGCTACGTTCCTCTCTTTTTAGAGATCCTGCCACAACCAGGACTGACTTGATGGCTCTTAAACCCCAATCATAATGATCCTGACAGATAAAGGAATAAAGGTATGTAAGTCATCAAACGGGAATGATAATACATAACATCTTTCATAAAATTGTTTTAGTCATGTATTTCAATACTGTTGAAGAGGCTTATTGAAAGTCTAAGAGGCCTATATTAATTGTGCAATTACAAGGATCAGCACATAGAGTAATTACCCTGAAAATTACTGAAAATTAAAAATGTGAAAGAATGAATGAACCTTATTCAAGAGCGCCTTCTATTTCTCTTCATATACTGTATATCCACCGTGGTATACACAAAAGGGTTGATTAAAGTGAAATATAAATAAAAAAGCTGTAGCGATTAATCATCCTGTCAGCCAGTCACACGGTGAGCATCTAATGAATGGGCAAACCACATATCAAAGTCAGGAAAATATGTCATAGCACCACTTAGTACATTTCTTTGCAGTACAATAAAAATAGAGCCAAAAGTTGAATTAATGTCTAGAAATATGGTATCACATATGTTTTAAATTCAGAGTTAGAAGCAGAAGTCTTCTAACTGTAAAGATGTTGTTTGCTTAATTCAACCAGAGACCTGAGCTCACATGATAATCCAAATGAGACTTCTCTTTGCATTTACATTCACCCTAGATTTTTAGATTGTCTATACTCATCCTAAAAGAGCCCAGAGCGTAATCATTGTAGCGTCTGTGTCTTGACAAATCAGTTTTATGTACGTACCTGCTTGGAGAGCAGCTCTTTACAAAGAGTGTAGAGGCTGATGAATTTGCGTGCCAGCAGACGAGCGTCTATAAAGCCTTCTGCCACCAACATGATCTCACAGATTAGCTCAAAGTCTGGGATCACCATGGCACAGGGCCTGAAAAGTCAGCAAATCATTTTTGTTTTTAATCAGCCACCTTTAACATAAGTTAATTATCTCCTTAATCTCTCTGTATCAGACCTGAATAAAGCCTTGAGGTTCTCCGGGAGCTCAGCCCTGCCAGCGTAACCAGGGTTCAGAGTGATGAAGATTCCCACTGTTGGTTTCAGCTCAATCTCCTCTCCCAGGAAGTGGAACCTATATACGCACAGGACCAGGTACAGATTACAAAATGGGTGCATAGAAATCATAGACGGGATTAACAGAAAAAAGGGTGAATAACTTTATGGATAGTTTACAATGCAGTCTACCTCTGCTTCTTGTTGCGTACAGCATCCTGTATAGTTTTGACCTGTACAGCTACCACAGACAGCACTTCCACTGAGATCCTGTTAAATTCATCAAAGCATCCCCAAACACCTGTCTGAGCCAGCCCCTTATAAATGTTACCTATGGACTGAAGAAATGTGATAGAGAAAGAGTAAGGGTGGAATCAATAAACAAGTAAATGTGACATACATGGACACTACGGAGAACATCTGCACAGTCCATGCTACCTTGTAGTCCATCTGCTCTGAGCAGTTGAAAACATACACCATGATGCCCAGGGAGCGTCCAAGGTCCTTAGTAGTCTCAGTCTTACCAGTTCCAGCCGGGCCTGAGGGGGCACCACTCATAGTCAGATGGAGGGACTGGGTCAGGGTTATGTAACACCTAACGGAAGAAAGATTGAGGTATAAAACATATTTAACCAATGCAATAACTTTGGATTCAGTGGACCTGTGTATTTGTAAACAGTGTGGTATAAAAGAAACGCTGTAATGTGTGTGTATTTATTGGTGAATGCTATAGAACGTTGACACATACATGACTTCAGTGATTGTATTTTTTGCAGTTTTTTGATCGCAGGATGTTGACAAAGCAGTCGTGTCTATCATTACACTCACATTTTCACCTGCTTTAAACCACTACGCATCTTCAAGTGTTTATTGTGACCCTTATTGTTGCTGTTGAGAAAGAGGAGTCTGTTACTATTGTCTGTCTTCACTCTAACCAAAGAAAGGTCATATGCCACCCCTCTCTTTTAAGGACACATCTTTAATAATGTGTACAATCCGTCTGCATGTACAGTATATTGGTAGCATATTGTGCCATGTTTATGTGTACCTGTCCGTGAGTGGAGTGATGACCAGTCTGTTGGTGTTCCCCAGGTATTCATAGCTGAACTGGAACTGGGCATCGCAGATGTTTATGTAACTGTGTCTGGTTTCATCATCCCAGCGATGGCGTAACTGGGACAGCCAAGCAAATGCCTGTCCTGTTGTCACCTAAGGGACATGTAAAGTAACACCAACAGGTAGGTCTAATTGTTTGCATAAAACTAGGTCTAATACTGGCTTTACCTTCTGAGTTATGAGATTGGCGACCACGTCTCGAGCGTGGACATCAATTGTACAGACAGTCATAATTTTCTGTCTGTCTCCTGGAGTTAAATCTCCGAGCAACATGTGGATAAGCAAGTTCAGCTGTGTGATCTAGAAAACCAGAATTCAGCAAACATCACTGAATAAATCAAGAAGTATGTTCAACCATCAGTGTAACAATATCTTGTTCCAGTGTGTTAGTACTACCTGTTTTCTGTTGTAGTCTTTGAGAGCTGTCTCAAATCCCTCCTCCACCCTCTCGAAGGCAATGCCCACATCTGTGGCCCACCACACCTGACTGCCAGTCAACCCTACCTATAAATGGTAAGGAAAAAAAGATGCAGATTGTTTCCATGTTTGTAAAGTTAAAGTGGTAATTCTTCTGATCATACATAATCACACCTGTGCAGGGTAATCAAAGAGCCACTGGTCTCGTGGTTTGTCTTCATAGGCAGCTACGGCCTCCTGGATCTCCTTCTGAACAGTACAGCGCATGGTGCTCTCCAAGGCACTTAGCCAACACTCTGCCTGAAGACACACACAAAATGTCAAAAAAGTAAATAAAAATAAATGTAGAATCCCATGGTATAAAATGCTCGGAAAAAGCATGAAAATGATCGCACATGGCAAATGTATACACATAAGATTGTATACTTACTGTACATATTATGTCAATACAGAGAAAGTTGTTTATTATAGCTCTACCATAGTGATGTGATAGTTGAATACAGTGATAACTGTAATTGTACTTGCACACATGAAAAATCAAACTTTGTTGTTCAGTACCTGTCCTTCACAGACACACGGCTCAGAGAAGGGAACATACTCTCCCTCTCGGCTGTACATCCCTATAGCAACTGCCTCATCATCCTCCTCCCCTCCTCCATTTCTGTCTGAGTCCTTGAAGCGAAGATCTGCTATGTTGTCAAACAGCTTCAGCAAGTGTCTGGTCACCTAGAAATCACACACACAAACACACCGACTATGGCTCCATTTCTAACCTTTAGAAATGTTAACTGTAATCTCGTGACTGGAAGAAGACAATGAAAAAAAAAAAAAAAACAAGAATCAATGTTCTTCATTCCATAATGTTAAGACACAGTTTAAGAAAATGTTGAACTGATAAATCTGGCTATCTCTCAGAAAACATAATTCAATTGTAATCTATCACCTGTTTGGGCTGTGTTCCCTTGGAGACAATCTCCAGCAGGTCTGAGGCAGAGACAAAGTAAAATCTAGGGAACGTGAGCCTCTTGGTCTCCAGGTATTCGGCCAGGGCCTTCTCACACACAGACAGCCTCTGCTGCAAAGTCTCCAGGTTCTCCAGGAAGCTGGGCTGGTTGGTCACCTCAACCACATTACTGTTCTGCACCACCTCAGTCATCAAGCCCTGTGAGAGAAGAGGCAATGAAAAAGAAGAAAAAAATGCAAAGGAGATACAATGCAATGGTACGGTGAGATAGATGCACTGTTTATAAAGTTGACAAAGGCCCTCGCTCTACCATGTGGATGTGTTACCTGGAAGTCAGTATGGATTCCCTGGAAGCGCTCTGCGTCATTGGCCAGCTGGCAGCGGATGTCGTGGCTGTTGGTGAAGATGCTGTTAAGGTGGGCCCAGGTCCTCTGGACAGACATCCAGGAGGAGATGACCAGGTCAGCCACCATCAGCTTCTTCTGCCACCCACTCACCTCTGCCTGGAAGTACTCTACATATTTACTCATCAGGATGTTCTGCAGCTGCACCTGAACAGAAATAAAACAGGTGCTTTACACAGTGGTCTCTAAGAAGCCTCTCTGGTGCACTGTTCTACATATAAAATGAGAAATATTCTGTATTTCCCGTTCACTATTTTTACCATTTTGGTTTTGATCGGCGAGTCAGTTTGACACCAATAACCCCAAACCCAATGTTTCACACCAAAACTATATAATGAAACATCATAATATATATATTGAACAACTGAAGGAAAGTCATATATCACATGCTGTGGAGAAGCAGTACCGTAACACCCACTCACCTGGTTGTCCTCCAGTGTCTCTATCAGATTCTCATCTGCCTTGAGCAGAGGGGTGCCTGTGCTGGTGTGAGTCTCATATGACAACGACATAAAACTCCATGTCTGGGTTATCTCTGCCAAAACCTAAGCAAAAGTATAAAATGTTTATTTTCTAAATGTGACATCTGACATTTGAAGCATCTTAAACAAAAAAGATTTTACTAAGTTTATGGTTTGTCACATATCTGTGCCATGATCTCTGATTTGTGGTCTTTTGTACTTTAAATCAGCTACAGGTGAATTGAACCTTGTGTATCACTTAAATCTTATTAACTCTTTATTTAAGAATATGGTTGAATTTAAAATTAATGTTCAAAGATATTTGGACAGTGGTGTAGGTTCATTTTTTTTGTTAAGATTAGAAACAGTTTCTCAAATGTGCATCCATGTGAACTGATGTCTCTCAGTGACTTTGAACTATTACATGAGTGACTATAACACACTCAATAAGGAACTGTCTGTTGTGTTTAATAGTCTTGACCCTACAACATCAATATACATCCTAATATACTATTACAAGTTGGTCTCTTTCTACCTTCTCTATGGCCATTTCTTTCACAGCCTTGTCCACTATGTTTTTGACCTCATCCTCCACACGGTGAAGGTGCAGTTCCAAGAGGTCCCCCAGGGTGGTGCCCTCCCCCATTACAAACCTGACCTGAGGGCCAAAAAAAAAACAAGGCAACCATGAGTGTGATTAGATTTCAGATCTGGATAATTGGGTTCACTGAACTGTGCTGGTCATTAAAGGCCTGGAGGAGTCTGTAGGATAGTTGAATGAAGGCACAGTACATGAAGACTAGATTAAAGAAGAAGAGAGCTCAACTCAATAGAATGGCAAATGCACAGTGCAGAACGTGATCAATGATGAAACGTTATTGAATCAGATGCTATGAGACACTGTGAAGCAGCAGAGATAGTCTCATACCCCAGTGGTGTTCATAAGCTGTTGCCAGTGTCTTTCTCTAACTGCAGAGTTTTGCAGCTCGTTGACGGCTCTCAGAGAGGTCAATAAGTTCTTCACAGTTGCCTCCAGACCCATGTAGACATCCCACACCCGCACCTCCTTATCCAGCATCTTCATCTCCTTCAATGTGTGATGCAGATAGTCATTAATTATGGAAAGATTTAACAGTTTTTTTTAATCCTACCCAAAATGTAAGATTATGTCTGTCTGTCAGTGGAAGCTTGCCATACTTTGGCAAATCGTCTGAGCTCCATGTCCATCTGCTCAACATTGATCTCCTTCCATGGAGTCTTGGTCCAATCCTCTATACTGGTCTGGCATGTAGAGGAGAATGGAAATATTTAATCTGTGATTCTCTAATGACTTTTACAGAGAAAAAAGAAATGAGAGCAGAGAGCAGTCAAAGGCTGGGCCTCACTATGCTGTCTTGTGTGTTAACTGTTAATCTATTGGAGCTCAATCATAGTTAAGTGCCAACCTTTTCTTATTGTGATAATAACTGTGTACCTTGACAAAGATGACCATGTCCCAGACCGCTTTGACCAGTATGATGTCGGAGCGACACTGACGAAGCTGCTTGTAGTCCAGGAAACTGACCTCAAACAGATCAGCCGTGTCCTGCAGCTTCTTCATTTCCGCTTCCATCACTGCTACAGCTCGATTAGACTGGAGACAACGACATTTTGAAATGCTGCACATTACAATTTGATTAAAAACAATGGAATTTATTTTTCTATTTAATCATCTACTGCAAGGTATGACCTTTTAATTTTGAATGGGTAATCATGCACACTTCTCATCTCACCTTATCAATTAATCTATATGGCTCCTCCACACTGATTTTAAAGATAGTTTCAGTACGAAACTGTTCTCTGAACTCAAGCTGTTTCACCTAAAACATGGAGGCAAAGCAGGACATTTGAGTTTTCAAAGAAGCTGCAGGTTTTTTGTATATCTGTTTCCAGCTCTTCATCTGTGACTGTCCGCACTGGGGGGGGGGTGTACGGTCAGTCATATATAATGTAGGACAGAAAGTGAGAAGGTTTAAATGTCAGATATTGAGCTCTTTGTTAGGGGCTGCCACACTGACACCCTACCCCGCTCACACACAGCCTCACCTCAAACCGGACACATTTCCTGCGTATAACTGAAACTTCATTTGACTGTAGAGGCGCCACTTCATGTTTGACTGTGAAGGCAATTTTCCTCAGACTCTTCCACTTCTCTGGCAGCTCCTGTGTGAAGAACGTAACTTACTGACAAAAGCACAGATTCTGCTAGTATCCATGGAAATGTGTGTATCTGTACAATGGCACAAACTTCTAGCTGTGTGTAGACGCTCTCAGGCAGTTGCTGTCCGTATGTCTTGAGGAGTTCAGCAGTGGACTTGAGAGGTTTGAAGTGCTGCTCAGTGCTGATCTGTCTGTCTCGTATGGCCATGAGGTGTCCCATGATGTCCACAAGACCTGCATAGTCGCCATCTGACACCTTGTTACAGAGACCGTGGGCTGTGTCCTGGACAAAAGAGGATAATTCCCTCACGCTGCGGGATAGAGGGGAAGGAGGATGATGTTAGGTTTCACAGTGGAGAGGAATCTTAAAAGATTTTAAATCCATTTAGAGTGATATATTGTGTTTTTACACTCATCTGTCCTTGTGTGTGCTTGTGTCTCACCTCTGGTTCACATGGTTCAGCAGGTGCTCCTTGAACATCCAGCTCCACCGCTTGATGACATTCATCAGTGTGTGCTTGAAGGGTCTGATGTCGAGCTGCAGCCAGCCATAAAACACCCTCCTGTCCTCCATCTTGCTCACTCGTACATACAGGGACTCAAACAGGTTAATCTGGAATGACGAATGATACGACAACTCAGGGAACTCGGCCAAAGAGAAAAGAAAGAGACTGTGGTTGCTCTGACCGGATCTGTGAAAAACGCTAAATGGTGGTTAAATGCAGGAATATTAAAGGCTGGCGAAGCACACCTGCTCTTTGAAGTTATCCAGGGTGGGTGGGTTCTTTTTCAGTTCATAGTCGGCATACAGCTCAGCCTCTTCTGTACTTAAAACATGGCCATAAAGCAGAAACTGCCTCATGAATTCAGACCTGTGAAATGTAAAAAAAAAAAAAAGAGAGACAGAAAAAGACCGGAAAGGCTTTGCTTTTCTCTCAAAATTTTATTTATCGTATTTCAAGTAATGAGAATTATAATTAAGACATTTGTAAAATTACAGAGAACAACAGGAAACCACATCTGACCTGTCATCAGTCCAGAGGTAGCTGTAGCTGGCAAACGATCCCTGGTATTCCCTGACCTGAAAGTCATCAGTCTTTACATTTAAAAAACTGTGAGCATAATAAATGGGCCTTTAGGTGTGGACAGAAACCAAACACTCACCTTAGTGATAGCTGAACGTGCCCGTGAGCGGATGACATGGCACATCGCTGACAAATCATCCATTTCATTTATGTCACACTACAAGATGAGCAGACAAGATGGCGTGGCATAGCAGTGTTAAAGATTTCTGTGTCAGCAGGCAAATATATTTCTGTATGTGTATGCAGTATACATATGTATGCATGCATACTGTGTATAAGCCTATAATCTAAACGGTACAGCACCTGATAGTTTTCCAGTTGTTTATGATTTGCCACCCTGGGAATGAAGGACGCCATGTTTGTGATGTTGGCCACCATCTTATCCACAATATCATAGAAGTTACCGCTGTTGCTGAAGTCGAATGAGGGGTCAAAGGTCATCTCATTGCTGTTGAGTACCAGCTGGACCTCAAACAGTGGTGTAATGCGCTGGGCTGCATCTGTGTTGTCCATGAGGTACTGCAGGGAGCACCGCACTGCGCTGGAGAAACCTGCCAAGATCATCCGATCCACATGGTCCGTGTAGGCCTGCCACTCGCTGCTGTTCAGGTCTGTCACGCCGAGCAGAGACTGGTTCTCCTGGAGCACAGTGGAAAAGTGATGCGTTAGAGGGATATAAGGGAGATGTAAACGTCTACAATATGTGAACAAATCCTTCTCGGTGAGGCGTGTCAATATACCTGCAGAAGTTTGTGTATCTGCTCCCCTGTGCTGGCGATGAGAGCATGCTGTTTGGAAACACTCTCCTCGATGTCAGAGAAGATGAGGAGAGCAGAACCATGGCTCTTTCTGGTGATGAAGGCCCGGTGGCTGAATTTACCCATAAGGGCCTGGATAGCCTCTACATTAGCTTTGCTCTTCTGGACACGACTAGAGATGCTCTGGTGATGGCAAAAGAGAACACCGATTACAGCCAGTAATTAGCCTTTGATGAACAGCTCCATGTTGCTTTTTGTTTTAGTTTTGTTGGGTGTTTTTTCTATAACTGAGCAAAGCTTGGAGCACACGAGGAGAATGCTATTAAACTCACTCTAAAATGAACCACAAGTCTTTTTTACATTTCAACTAAAAATACAACTGAGACAAGCCGTATGTATAGCAGAATAGTGTCAACATGTGTACTGAAAATACTCACTCACTAGCATTAACATTATATACTGTAGATAAGAAATGTTCAGTACCTTAACCAGGTCTCGTGTGCTCTGAATGTAGTCCCATAGGTCATCCTGAGCCCAGGTAAGCTCCCGGAGAGCCGGATCAAGCTGTTGTTTTGTCCCGTCCATCTCGTCTTTCACCAATCCCAGCTCTACAGCCAGGATGGTACTTTGGAGCTGGTTGTACCACTGGGTCACCAAGGTCAGTGTCTGCGTGTACTACATGGTACAAAGTGTATCAGATGTTTTTGACATATAATAGATCAACAAACAATTCACTGTTGCTGTCTCCGCAGCTCATACATGAACAATCAGTCGTCAAACACAATGCCCAATGCGACATTAGGAGCTTTGCTACCCACCATGTAGAGTCTCTCCCGTTTGGAGTAGAGATGGAGAGCTGCTTTAGGAATGTTTTGGTTCTTCAACATACCCAGATACTTCACCTCCCTTAGCACTGATGTCAACTGGGGAGAGCGATGAGGAGAAAATGCAATCAACAATTTGATGAATCGAAAGCTCAAGTGTTTTTTTCCCCTTTTACCTCCACAGGAATAAATCTACAGATCAGGACCATAAACTGCAGATCTCATTTAGACTTATGAATAGTTGAGTGGTAGATACATAAAGGTCAATCATTGTTTTAACTAAGGGCACATATACATGATGTGGTATGTTAGAAGAAATGTGAACAGTACATCAGATAAGTTGTTTATCCTTGGATAAGAATGCTTGATTTTGACATTACTGGTTAAACATATTCATTGCTGCTGCGCTTTTCGGGAAACACAACATCTTGTTTCTCTGATTTTACGTTGATTATGTTTTATGATTTTCTTCATCTGTTCACACACTGTGGTTATTGCTGCTACTGCAAAATAGTTCCTCTGTTTCAAAGCAAACCACTAATTCTGGTAATTTGGGGCACAACAACTGGATGTTGGGAAAAGAAAATGAATCAGTGAAGCCTATACTAAATTCATGAAATCATGAATTTAATTCAGGCTAAATAGGTAATGTGTTGTAGTAATCAGTGACATGTTGCAGCAGAAATATACATATATGTAAAGGATTTTGCTTATTTATGATGTTAACTCAACTTACCAAGTTTGATTACAGAAGGATTTGTACAATGTTTCATTGTAGTTCACAGTTTGCATTATCCTTTATCTTATATGAGAGCAGGTACGACTTTAAAAGCATTTCTGCATCAATTCAACACCAGAAAAGCACACTACATTTAAAAATTTTACTCTGATTAATATGTTTAATATATGTATTGGTGATTGCATCTTTTTTGTGCTTACAGCAGGACTGAAGTTGACCTGGAACAGGCCTGTGTCAGTGTCCAGTGTGAGCAATGGTTCCTTCTGGTGGGTTTCACAGATTTCCTCCAAGCCCTCAGTCCACTCTGAGAACAGCTCCTCGTCATGCTGGTCCAGAACCTCCAGAACATGCTCACACTTCCGGAGGACATCGTCCGCTTCAGCACATCCCAGAGGCCTGGAAGTAAGCGATGCAAGGAAGGATCTTGTTTGTACATTAGCTTGTATGCATTGACATTCTTGCAGTATGTATGCTAGAATTTTATTCCAAAATAAGATTAACACTGTTTTCAAAGATCTGATACCTCCTGTACTAAATACTGAAATCAAAAGTGAGTGCAGTATCACAGTTATGAACTGAGGGAACATCTTGCAAATATTAACTTTCAAACTAAGTATTGAAGAGTTTAGATTTAGTTTTTTTTAACCAAAACATTTCAAGTAAACGTCACACCTCAGATGAGGATTTCTGATTGTGTGTCTATCCGTGAATATTATGATTAACACTACAACAGATCTGCTGGATCTCAAATGCTGATACTGATGAAATTGTGTGTGTGTGTGTGTGTGTGTGTGTGTGTGTGTGTATGTGTGTACAATCGGTCCGTACATATGGGCCAGCTGGCAAAGGTTACTCCTGTTGGTCAGGATGCGAGTCCGAAGCTCCTGTGACCGTTTGAGGTTGCCGGCCACTGATGGCATATTTTTCCCCAGGACTGCACAGCCTGACCGCATCTGAAGAACAAAGACTTAATTAATTTGGTTCAGGTTGAGTCACATTCGTATCAGATGTTTAGTTAATTGTGTGATGCTAGTATCATAATAAGCTGTTAGGGGCTTTCCTGTTACTGTTGGTAACTGGCTGTAGTTTGATCATATGGTGTATTTTTATATATTCTGAAGTAAGTGTGTCAATATTCAAATTTCTATGACATATAGAATGATTATCGCTGTTCCACCTCTCTTACCCCATCTCTGTGTTGATCAAGTATAAACTGACAGTGGTCTATTTCCTGGTTGAACATGGTCAACAACATGTTGTAGTTAGGAGAAAACAGCTGGTGGATCCTGGGTCTCTCAAGCAGGGTGCCGAAAATCTTTAACAACTAGATGGGACAAAAACAGTTTTAAGACGGTGTACAGAAGACACAGTATGATGCCCAAAAGTATCTGCATTACTTTGGAGATCGAATGACCTTTAATAGAAAACACCAACAAGTTGAAATTAATGAACAAAATGCTTCTCAGCTGATATAAATGTGATAAATGTTCTTCATGTGCTCCCCTGATGTCCCTTGATGTCCTTAAAGTACAGTGTATTTGTAAAGAGTGGGATTGTAGGAGGAGTTCAGGTGTAACAGACTTACCTTAAAGGTGGACTTCAGGTTTTTGGAGTGCTGGAAAGCCAGATTGAGGACAGTCCCAAGCCTCTGGTCAAAATCTCTGTTCTGCTCCATAAAGTGCCTGTAGTGACGTACAAAATCCTAGACAAAGGATGGCATTAGACAGGAAATTGTGGATATTTCCAGTCCCTTCTCTGATTATAAAGCTTTGATCCATTTTTATTATTGGGCTATTTTTATTTTATAATATTTTAAGTGCAGTACTTCAAGTTCACCTTAGCTCAGTTGATCAGCAGTTGCTGAAATAACACACTTGCAAAAATATATATTTTAACACAGATCAATTTCTGATTGAGTTCCAGTTTAGATTGGCTGAGTCACACTGGAAGATGTTGTAAAATAGCTGTAAAATATCTAGTAAATTAAATATTGATGCACTGACAAATAATGACTGCTGTCACTGGTTCTTGTGTGTTGCTTAGCAACTACTTTGCTTTGCTACTTTTCAATTACTCTACTGCTGGGCAGAAAAATAACATCTAATTGTTATTTTTTATTATTTGGCTGTGACTTTCAATTCCACTTATAAATGGCTGTGAATCACAGCCCTTTGGGGCTTATTCATCAAATAGCAGTATGATGTCAAACACAACTGCAACACTCTCATGAGGCCTCACATCATTAGTATAGTCCAAGGGATCATATTTGCTCTCCCTGAGGGCCCGCCAGCGGTCATGAAACTCCTCGCTCATGCTGAAGACCATCTCGCTGAGGACTTTCCCTCTGGATCCACCCAGTTCAATCTTCTCCAGCTTCAGAAAGTCCAGTGCTGTAGCAAAAAGTTCCTATAGATGAGAGAACCAAACAGCCACTAATGAGGGTCATTGGATGGGGGTAAAGGTAGTTAAAAACACTTATGTGAGGTGGCGGTTTTTCTATTCACAACAATAAATCAAAAATATACATTTAAAATGAATATACAACGGTTTCATTGATGTAAACTGTGTGTTGAAAAGAACATTTGTTGTTATTGATACCAAGATAAAATGTTTTCTTGAGGAAAACTGTTCAAGAATCTTTTTTTTTTTTTTTTAGATGACAGCCAGGAAACCAACTACACAGAGCTATGCTTGTAAACCCATGCACCTCGATCATGAGCAGCCTTTCCATGATGCGGTCTGAACGCTGGAACACAAGTGTAGCTGGAAAGTCCCACAGCTTGATGGTCTGACTGTGTCTGTAGTACTTAGGGATCCGCTGACGGTGAGCATGAAACAACTGCTTGAAGGTGCGCAGAACTGAGATGGTTATCTGGACTCTCTCCACCCCCTCCTCAAGCTCCATCTTAAACAGTTCCTCTGGGATAAGGTAGGCAAAGGCCTGAGGACAAACACAATCATTTCCATGAACAATTATTTAATTTCTCCTCATTTCTTTCACAGAAGCATAGAGATGCATCACTGTACCTTTTCAATGATCAGGTTACAGAACTCCTGCAGGAGGACCACCATGCGCTGTGGAGTGCAGTAGTACTGGGAACGGCTCCAGATGAGACAGAGTGTGTGGAAGAGAGGAGGCAGCAGAGCGTCTACGCAAGGGAAACTCGTCTCCTCTAAGCTGCTGATCAGTCTCCTCAGAGGGCGTAGATACAAATCTATGTCCTCTGCTTCCAGTACAGCTAGAATTATCACATACAGATGTACTAATTTATAACATGGCCCTAATAGGGAGGTAATGCAACAGAACTGAAATCATACAGTAGACTAATAGCTGTGTTCTTAAATAGACAATTTCTAGCAAAAGCAGCAACGTGAGTGTCATGTAAATGAGCATGAGATGATACAAAAAAGGTGAAATAAAGCTGCATTAGAGTGTAAATTTGAAATTCAGAACTAGTGAATATGACGAAAAAAAACAAACTTTTGCATTGAAAGAATTATTTTTTTTCCTTAAGTAAAACAAAATAAGAAATGAGAAAATTAATTCATTTGCACTGATAAATGAGTAATGCTGATCTACCCTCGTTGACTTTGAGGCAGACATCCTTAAAGGATGAGTAGTAACTGCTTTTGACTCTTCTCAGGATCTCCATGATCTGGTCCACTTTGGGGCTCTGGATCTGAAAACAAAGACATCATAGTAGGATGTATATCACCTGGGCTGATGTGGAAAGATAAATATTCCATTAGTGTGACAGATTAAGTATGTCATTCAACACATTTGGGGTCTGCTGATATTAAGCAATTCAGTGCTCTCAAGCAAACGGTGGACCCAAAAAATAGTCTTCAAGAATAACAATAGCTAATATGACATAAAAACACCTTTAATCTGAGAACTGTCGTTTCAGTTTATATATTGAAGTGATTGCACCCCTGCCAGCCTCCACAGAACCCGTCTCATACTTGCGAGTTGATGCCCTGCAGGTTTTCTCTCTGAGTGGTCCAAAACTGGAGCTCCACGTTGGGGCCTGGGTGGTCTCCACGGAGCAGCACCATGCCAGAGTCTTTCTTCAGGATATTCCATATCTGTCCGGACCACTGAACTATCAGAGTTTCTATAGAGTATAACAAGCCACGGTCCAGTGGCCAACCAGTGGGGCTGAGGGAGACAGAGAGAGGGACAATCAGTGTGGGTAAAAATGGCAATATGGACTGTGGAATATGAATTTCAGCCAACCAAAAACATAACTATGTTGTTTTAGGTAGTTGTAAATATGTTCATTAGTTTGACAGATGCTTTTATAAAAGCTACAAGAGAATAGCGCAACTATTTAGTCAAACTGACAACACTTGTGGAATAACAGAGCTATTAATCCTCAAAGACTTTCTATATACTCCTATATACTACTCTTCTACTCTATATACTCTAGCTAACTGTAATTTAAAGAGGCTGTCTGCTCCAAAATAAAAAAATTTGCTCGATCTCCCAAAGTTGTGACTACTATGACTCTTATGGCCTTTGAAATAGCGTTTGACTTTGCTTGTTTTGAACAACACTTGAAATGTTATTAAATACGAAGAAACACAATACAAGTAGATTAATGTAGATCATTTTAACTGCTAATAAAACGTTTAGTTCTGTGTTTTTCTTAAATAATTGTTTATCATTTCTAATTATTATTATTTTTTTGTTTTGTTACTGGGTCATAGGGTCATACAAGGAAAGCGGGCAGTCGTCATTTCCGGCTACAAGTTCACAGAAGTTCAGAGCAGCGTCGAGTCTTTACATCGGTGGAGCATTTAATGAATGTGGAGATGCGGTGTGGGTTTCCTAAAGCTTTTTAACTAGCGACAAAGACTAGCATGTCTTTCATTGTTAATCTACGATATGATAACGGCCATTTAAATACCGACAAGTGTTCGGGTTAACACACCGTTTCTAGCGTCAGAATGTGCAATGAAAATACAAATTAAGGTTGGCAATTATTCGGCTATCAACCTAACACCTCTGTACTGGACATCTTATTCTGTTACTTGCAAACGCACACACATGCGGACCACACATGAACACACACTGACCTGAGGGCAATGTCCTGAGGCCGTGCCCTCTCTACACACAGCGGCAGGGGAAGCAGTGTTCGCCCCTCCGCGCGGCCTCTCAGAGTCACCACCCTACTCCTCAGCTTCTCCAGGTGCCTGTGGATGTCATCAGACACCACCCGCGGCCAGTCTTCATGGTTCAGACCATTGGACAGCACACACACCAGCACCTGTGCATGCAGTGGTCACACAAGCTGTTTTCAAGGTAACTGTGGACATACACATACACACACATACACACACACACACACATACACTCGCAATGCATTCTACCTTTGTTACGTCATGCCAGTCTCTAGATTGTAAAACCCATGAGTTCCATCATGTACACAGACACAATGCCACCTGCATCTCTGTGTGAGTTGGGACACCTGTACGCTCTCTCACACACTCTCTCTCACACACACACACACACACACACACTAGCCCACCTCTGAGATGACAACAGGAAGGTGCTCCATGGGATATCCAGGCACCTCTCCTAACCGGAGTTGGTGTCTGAATCCTTGCCGGGTGATTCTCTTTACGCCCTTCTTTAGCAGACACAGCAACTTGGTCTTCCAAGGTGGGGACATCTTCACAGATGCAAAAACAGTAGGAATGCTTTCAACAGCATTGAAAGCACCAGAAATAAGTAGTGACTTATTTCAAAGAATGTGTATGTTAGATGGGGTGGAGATGGCAAGCCCAGGAGATTTTGTTAAAGACTTACAGTATATACCTGCATGTCAGCTTATTGCCATGTTTAGCAGCTAAATTCATTTGCAGTATGTAATTGTGAATGCATAAGAGTGTGAGAAATTTTGCTGATATGTTTTTTTTTTTTTTTTTTAAATGTGTCCTCCTAGACAAATAGATATTTTAATTTGCCTCAACCACTCTGCACGTCTCTTTACCTCAGGGATATTTGTATACATAATTTTTAACATACAATGCATACAGGGAACAACAGATGAACTATTCTATTAAATATTTACTCAAGGCTATCACCATAATTGAATTTGCCTACAAAATTGACTTTAGATGATGGGGAGATGAAAAAGAAAATTACACTTTTATGAAGATAGGTGCCTGAACTTTCTAGACACTCACTGTGTTTCTGTGTGTATTTATCACTGGGTGTGTATTGTTTCTCTTACCTGAGCATCCCCTGCGTGCAGTGTCCCACCAGGTCCAGTGAAGAGCAGCAGCCTGTTGGTCCAGATGTGGTCCAAGTAATCCAGTAGAATCTTCTGGTTCTCCTCTGCTCCGATGAAGCGGTTCCACTTATCCGTTTTCACTCGCAGCACACAGAAGGCCTGCTCCCGAAGGAAGTCCACCCTCTCATCTGACAACATCACCCCAGCTTTGAGAGAGGGCTCCTGGGGTATACGGACTCCTCCAGTGCCTCCGCTGCCTAAACCACCACTGTTACTGCTGCTGCCGGTGGAATCAGCCATGAAGACTCAGCTGGCGGGAAGCAGAAATACAGGCCACTAGTACTTTACTCAGTGTGTAGGGGATGTGAAACCAGAAAAGAGAATCACACAGAGTGCGACAAAAGGTACAAACTCACCTCAGTCCTTCTTGTCAAGCTCAGAAGCTACAAATAGACATTTCCCGAAACGTAACACTGTCGAACTCTTTCTGTCGTCTCGACTTTATGTTTCCTATCTCCTCTGCAGCTCTGCGGGATGTCAGCTGGAAAACTGATACACACCTTGATGGACAGGTTAACTTATCACTGTGACAATGCAGTGTGGTCTCACTTCATTATCCTGCACGGCACAGGCTATTTGTGTAGCCTGCGGGGCCTGCAACCCTATCCTGTAACCTGAGCCTTCAGAGGAGACCTTACTACAGTGACCCCTCCAGGACAGGTAAGGATATTACACCTATAATACACTTAAAAGGTTTTCAGGGATATGGCATGAGTCAAAGATGTGTTGTTTGGTAACGAATAGTTAGTGTAATTTGAGAAATTACAGATTACTGTATGCGTCAGATGACAGAACATCTCGGTTCAGATTTTTAAAAATGTAATGCTGAGAAGAGAAAAGGCCTTTCAAGTAAAATTCATCCAGATAGATGAGTGCTGTGTGATTAGATTATGCAGTGTGTATCATCACCACACGGGGGCAGTGTGGTACAGTGTTTTTGACGGCATCCTGCAACTGTAATCCAAAGTGACCCTAGCCATGACATCCTATTACACATGTTATGCCATTTATGTGAAAACATGGAAAAATGGGACATTTCTCTAACTGTGTTACTTAAAATACCACAGCAATGATTACCCTTTTAAAGATCCTGCACATTCTGACTCTAACCTTAATACATGGATGTAATCATATCCCAATTTAAACTGGGCTGACTGGAGAGGATAGAGCTTTTCTAGGATGACTGACATTTGAGTGTAATGCTAACCTAACGGTCATACATTTGATCCACATATACTGCAGCGCTGTGCAATGCCTGCAAGTACATAAAATAAGCATCCTTTCACTAGACAGCTTGTCAAAACCAAGTGATTTAACACCTGTAAAATGTCCTCATCTCTATTATTCCTACAAAGTGTGTAAATGCAGTTTAAATGCTGCCATTACATTATACAACATTCCCTTGTTCATTCAGCCACTCTGCTTTCTGTAATCACTCCCCTTTTGACTTAATTTTCACTTTTAAATGTGCATACAATTGATGGGAGTGAGTTTTCAGTCAACATGACGTATAAATACTTAATGGATGTAAATGACCTTTGGAGGTTTATGGCTTTATTTTGAACATAAGTGCTCAGCATTAATCTACAGTGAATATTTCCATTGTTCACAACACTGGCAAATACCGGCCAATAATCCATGGCAGTTCTCCAAGGGAATTTGTCCTTTCTGAAATCTGTAATTCCATGCCTCGCTCTGTTTGCATAAGCGAATGCATGTGTGTAGGTTTTGTGTGTGTTTGCATATGTACTCTTCACACATTAATTTTGCGTATGTGTGTCAGGCTGCTCGATTGAATGTCCTTTATATGATATGTGAAGCTGCAGTTCTGGTTGTTCATAATGTACATATATGTGTGTGTGTGTGTGTGTATTTCTGTTATTACGTGCCAACGAAAGTGTGTGATTGAATGCGTGGGGTTTATGTGCGTATGGCTGTCTGGAGCCCAAGGCTTGTGGAGGGTGTCCCTTGGGTGTCTCCACACACACTGTATCTAAGCCCATTTGAGCCTGCTGACAGCAGGAGCATGACTGCCCATCTCTCCGACCTCAGGCCCAATGTCAGCTCTGCTCTGCAGGGATGGAGGGATGTAGGCCAGAAAAAGAGATCTTAGGACAACAGGGTGACAAGAGGAGCAGGAGAGGGAGCCAATGGAGAGGCAACGGGGGGGAGAGAGAGGGTGTGTGCCGGGGTGGAGAATGAGGAGGGGCGGCGAGCTTACAGAATACAAATGAGAAGGAGAATAGAGTGATGAAGGAGCAGAAGAGCAACAGCAGAATAGAGACTTGGCCGGCTACTGGTGATAAATATTCAAGTGTAGTTCCGAACAGAGTCATTGCCGAGTAATGTAAACATGAGGAGTAAGAGGACAAATGGAAAAACTTATCCTCAGGCGATATTTAAACTCCCAGCTCTTGATGTAACTGAAATATCACCTGTAAGTGAATGTAATATTCTGCCCCAGTGTAGCAAAGCACAAGCTAAACTCTTTTTTTAATCTCTCAGCAATATACTTTAACCTGAAGCATCTCCCTCATTTCTTTTCTTCTCCTCTGTTTCTCCACTTCTCGTCCTCACTTTCTCCATTTGCTGTTGCCATGACTACGTGTTGCTTGCCGATCGGGCTGCTGCTCTTGAGTCCGGAGCTTCAGCCTGGCTCGCTCTCTGTCTCTCTCCTTAACCGCTCCTCTACTCCTCTCCTCATCACCCTTTCCCCTGTCCTCAGTCAGGGGAGGAAATGACATGTAGATGAGCTTGAGGTCTCTGTATCTTTCAACCGTGCGCGCACACACACACACACACACACACACACACACACACACACACACACACACACACACACACACACACACACACACACATGCACGCCATGATGACCATCATCTCCTCAGGCACTGGGTGTCTCGAACATGTCCGCACTTTGGTACTACTAGCCGTGGCCTTTTTCATTTTGTCTTGTAGTCTCTGGGGAGAAACCACAGATTCATGTATTTCTGAAGGAGATGGACTCAGGGGAGGCAGAGAAATGGATGGAAAAGAAGGATGAAGACGAGGGGAGGAAAAAAGTAAGAAGAGAACTGTACAGAGAAAAATGTCACCAGGGAAAGAGAGAAATTGAGACAGTGACAAAGATGGCAAATGCACACACACACTGTCACAAACACACATACACTCACACACACATATAATGATCATTTCAAAGCTTCCCTCCTGTTGCTGGCTGACTTCCCATGAAACCCTACCATGGCTGGCAATTGGTGTGTGTGTGTGTGTGTGTGGGTGTGTGTGTGTGTGTGTGTGTGTGTGTGTGTGTGTGTGTGTGTGTGTGTGTGTGTGTGTGTGTGTGTGTGTGTGTGTGTGTGTGTGTGTGTGTGTGTGTCTGTGTGTCTGTGTGTCTGTGTGTCTGTGTGTCTGTGTCTGTGTGTCTGTGTGTGTGTTTGTATGTGTCCAGATGGTGCTGACCAGCCATCCCTCCCAGGGTAGATGAAGTAAATGGAGCGATTACAGTAATGACCGACACACACATCTGTCTCATACCTCTGCATGGCTGCCAGCTCTTTTGGACACACACATACAGACATGCACATGCACATGCAAAAGCAATATTGGCTGATCTGTGGAGTTGGTTAGAGCAAGCTAACACCATTTTAATGTGTATTTTATGCTAATGTATTGTACAACTTTGCAGTTTGATATTTTACTTTGGGAACTATATATGTGAAAATGTAAGCACTTAGTTGACGCCTTAGTTACCTTACAGTGAGAGTCAGTTTGGATGAAATGTGACCCCTCTTGTCAAGGTTACCAAGCTGAATCCCTCTCAGTTACTAATCCTCTGTCTGTCTCTTCATCCCCACAACCCTCTGCAACTTTCTCCCTCTCCCATTCATCACACCAATCTTGTCCAACTTCAAAATTGCCTTCCATCTTTTCTGTTTCTATGTCTTTGGTGTTTTTCTCCAACTAAAAATGAGTCAAGAAAGGGGGACAATTCGGACAAGCCACCAGGGGCAGGCAGTCTCTTTGTAGTTAGGAGAAAAGGCAGAGTGTCACCAGCAAGCTATTCCTTATCAGACCTCTGCTTTGTTCTGCAAAGGTCTTTCTCCTCTGTCTGGACTCAGTGATATTTGAGAGGCAGGTCTGTATACACAGGAAGGGGTTAGAGAGCATGGCCAGTCTCCCAGGATGTGTGTGTATTTAAGTCCTGAGCTTGCTCTCTTCTGAGTATATCAAGTGTGTGCGGGTGCACACGTGCATGTTTGTGCTTTCTAGTTGAGGGGACCCCAGCAACTTGTGTTGAGAAACGCTGAGTCCATGCTGACCACTTCCAGGATATTGTTCACTAAGTAGCACTCTGTGTAAGAGAACACCCTTATTTCACTGGCAAAGTACTGCAGTGTCCCCTCCAAAATCTGCAGATACAGTGTTTTCTGTTTATAAAAAAAAAGGCCAGCATTGTTCTGTGCTGTGGTAGACACAGGTAGTTTCCTCTTACAGCAAGTTCACCTGGGCGTGCTCTCAGGAGCCTCATTAAGCTTTGCTGAGACAAAGAGATGCACTGGAATTTAAAGTTAGGCACACAACCCTCCCTGTATGAGCGGAGGTGTGGGGGGTATGGGGGGGACTGAGTTGGTTTACAGTCATGCTTAAATCCTCTAGATGGGGCTGTTTCTCTATCAGGCTCCAGAGAAACTCCCCTGGATGATCTAATTCTAAATTTCTCCCATGCCTCATCCGTCCTCTTGTTGCTCATGTATAGCCATATAAAGCTCTGGGGAGATGTGTATTATGTTTGCTCCTTGTCAATAGCTGAATTGGATTTGGCATAACTCTCACTGCAGGTGTATAGTAAACATTGCTATAGGTATTCACACAGATACTAGTACACACAAACCAATAGAAACATGTTTGCACAGATTCAGACTCTCACACTGAATGTTCCCTTGGTCTTTGATGTAGAGAGAAAGTATTGTTTCTATTGATTTATCATCATCTGCTCACCTCAGAGATATTAAGACCATAAAACAATAAAGCAGGAGTGAAATGCACCTGGGTAACCTCTGTGCAAATTACACATACCCCATTGTCTCATGTGGTGGATAGCAACACTTCGTTTGCTTAACTTTTATGAGAGGTGACAAAAGTAAAGCTCCTCAGCAGAGCTGTGTCACGTCAAAGACATTTCCCTTCCTTTAGAAGATCCTCCACCATGTGATTAGATAAAGAGTAATACCATACTATACCCTATATCTTTTTCATGCTCAGTGGTTTAGCCAAATGAGGTGAAAGCAGCCGAGCTTTTCCACGGTTCCATTAAAATGTATGCGAGAACAAATCAGAGAATTGCACTGACACGCTAACTGTACCCACATCCTTGGTCTGATTGGCTGCCAGTGCTTGGCCATTACATGTGAAGACGTGCTAATGAAGGTAGACAGAGGCGAAATGATAGACTGAGGTTTCATACTGATGAATAAAATCGTAGGGCACAGAGACTGATTGTCTGTCATTTTGGTGCCATTCATTCGCAATTATTGCAGTGGCCGGCAATTAGTTTAATGTTGCATATAGGTTAACTGTGGTGCTGTCTGATGTCCTTGTTAGCAGAGAGACGCTTGATCTTCCATTGTTATTGTATGGAAAGTGGGCAGATTTGGACTGAAATGCTTTGGGAAACTCTGAGTAATTGTTAGTTGAGTGCAGAGTTCAGGCCACAGGCAAGGTTGGCTGGTCATGAGGACAGGGCTTCAAGCTGCCCACCACACATTTATCAGGTGTGTGTGTGTGTGTAGTGTGCTGCAGGGACTACTCGGATGCTGTCAGATTTTTTTTTTTTTTTTATGTGATGCTTGACTACCAAAGAGGGAATTCTCTCAGCTGCAGAACAAAATCTTGCTCAAGGACACTTCAGCAGACTGAATGCTTGTTGTAGCAGCACAGGCCAGAATCCCTTCTGGGTGAAAGATGGTCTTTCTGTTCACTAGACCAACTTGTTAATCACACTTTTATACACAGCAGAGCTACAGGAATGGCAATTCTGTTGGTCGGTTTTGCCAGTCAGTCCACTAGTTTGGATTGACATGAACAGTGGATGAATCCTAATGACTTTGCTGATCCCTTTTTTTTCCTCTAGTGCACTCATGTAGCTGACGTTTGTGGTTTTGAGTGAAATATTGGATGGATTGCTATAAATCCCCTCACTTTTCATCTTGGCATCATCAAGTCAAAAGTACAACCTCATAGATCCCCTAGCTAGAATGTCTACAAACTCTTAGTCTACATCAGAGTTTGGTGGCGAGGAAAGAGCCTGGTGATAAAATATGTGAAGTCTAAGACTATTAATGCAGCTAGAAAGATGGAAATTGAGATGATGCATAAAAACACGCGCACACACAAACAAACAGATTAGTCATTGATCCGGGTTAAGCCTTGATCTCTGGTTGAGAGCATGCCATGGCTGATCGATAACTTTAATTCAGCCTCGAGAGTGTGCTTGCACGATTCTGTCTCCCACAACTCTCACTCCTCTACAGTTGTCAACCACACGCACACACACCCAGTCATATTCTCTCTTTTCTCAAACCCTCGCTGACAGAATTAAACGCACACACACATACACAGCAACCTGATTAGGTGAACCACAGGGGTTAGGCCTAATGACAAACAAACTCAGCGTGTGCACAAACACCTCAGCTTCTCGGATGAAATATAGATTTTCCTCTGTCCCAAAAGCTGATGGGTATTAGGTGAAGACATGTGTGTGTATGTGAGTGAGTGTGCGCATGTATGCTTTTGTGTGTGTGTGTGTGTGTGTGTGTGTGTGTGTGTAATCTTGTTCTCCAGATTGTTTTGTATGGAAAGAGGAGGCACCAGGGAAAAGCATGTAAGTGATTGGATGCTGCTTTGTTACTGTTAAAGACCCTCTCTCCAGGGAAATAGTGGGTTAAATAACTATGTGTTTTCTGCTTGTGTGTGTGTGTGTATGTGCTGGAAGGTGTGTTTGGGACTACCATCGTATCCCAAGGGAAATGCTTTGGTATTGTTTTTACTTGTTTTTACTGATGGCACGTCCACTGAGATTACTCAAAATGTGCCTAATGAGTGTGTGTCTATACCAATAGGACAGGATTAACAGGATTGATATACGTATGTTTGTGTTTATGTGTATGTGTATGTGTGTGTGTGTGTGTGTGTATGTGTGCGTCTACCTCATACTTTGTTATGAATCAATATAAACCTTTATTGCCCCCAGGAGAATTGGCTTTGCACAGGGGGCCCTTGAAAACATTGCGTACACATACTGAACCGAACATATTGTATATTGGCATGAATGTGTAAGTGTAAAAACTCAGCTTTGATTACACATTAAACTTATATTCATTTTGGAACAGAAATACATAAGTTAATTCCATAAGTGGTAATGTAGGAAAAGCAGTTTGTTACCTTCATTACATTTTGATTTATAAAGCCAAATCACACTGTAAATAAAATACCGACGACATAATGCTATTTGGATTCAGCAGAGAGTAAACAAAAACCAGCTGCTGCTCAAGAAAG
The DNA here is from genome assembly GCF_021018895.1 of Seriola aureovittata. Taxonomy (NCBI): domain Eukaryota; kingdom Metazoa; phylum Chordata; class Actinopteri; order Carangiformes; family Carangidae; genus Seriola; species Seriola aureovittata. The sequence continues at coordinate 17,941,427 of NC_079375.1, read as the reverse complement.
AGAAAGAATACTTCAAAAGATTCAAAGCACAGTGCCTCAAGAAAGAGAGAATTGTCTCTGGATGCTACAGTTTAGTGTCTTTCAGCTCATTGTTTTGCTTTTTTTTTTATATATTTGATTTATAGGGTGGTAATATATGAATGCTGTGTTTACACTGTGTTGTGCTGCCCCTAGGTGGCCAGCAAGATCAATTACTATGCACAGTGGTATTCCCCAGGGTCAAACAATCACACACATACACAATAAACACATACCTCAGTCAAACACACAAGAGTTAGAGTAGAGAAATGGTATAGCTGTTCCTTCATGTCTACTGACACCAAACAAAATATTGTGAAGTTGAGGATAACTCATAGACTGTAAATTAAAATGGACATAACCTCCATGATGTCACCTATAGGTAGCTGAAGAGTGGTTTTAAAGCTTGGAGTGGGCTGCTCTGCCGTCACCATCTTGGCAGTGCCCGACTCTGCCTAACTCCCGGCTAATCAAAAAAATAGGCAGAGGTGTGGAGCTGAGATTTTGGTGCATACCGGTTTATGACAAGCATATGCTCCCCCACCTGTCACTCAAAGCAGTACACTGTCAGAACGGGTGAGTTGTATAAAAATGAACCCCCCTCCCCTACATTTGCCACAAACGGGAAAATTAGCTGTTGAGAAAAAAATGTTTACTTCTGCTGTAAAGTTAGTCATTTTAACATGAGTCTGTGGAGATTGACACTCTTTTGGAGCCAGCGTCAAGCATCCATTTGAATAACTGCAGTTTTTGGCACTTCCCTGTTGGCTTCATTTTTCAGCCCTGGAGGTTGCCTCTTGCCTCAAACATAACATCTTATGTCTGTTGGATTATTGAAGATCTCTGTCTTTCTCACAGTGTATGTAAGTCATCAAAAATATGTAAAACACAATATGATTTCCCTCTCAATCATTGACTTTATGATGTCTTTCATGCTATTTCATCCCGATTTCATCTGAAATTCATCAGTTAACATTTAAACTGCCCAAATGATTGTATCATCAAAACCACGACTATTTTGGAAGCAAAGAGATTAAGATGACTCGTAACTTTAATTATAATCCATAATCGGCTTTACTTTCATGCCAGAAATCATTTTGTAGTAGTCTGTCAGTTTTCTTATTTTGGAATGAAACTCTCAAAATTGTTCCAAACCCTTCGATATCAGTGTCGTGAGGTGTGTAATATCTTGTAAGTATGTGTGTAACTATGTGCTTGTGTTTGAATGTGCTCAGCTCACTGTAGGTTAAGCTAAGTGGCTGTCTGGCACAGGCATCTTTGATTATCTTTATTTATCCCTCCCACCCACTGTTTCTCTGCTCCCTCTCTCTCTTTCTCTCTTTCTCTCTCTCTCTCTCACTCTCACACACACACATACACTCCCCTCCTGCTAAAAAGCTAATCTTTTTGTGCTAATGAAAGGTATTGGGTTTCCTAACAGGCTTTTAAAGGAAGGTGATGGATTGAGGGATAGATGGATAGAGGGAGGGGAGACGGGACATGAGGAGGGGAAAGAAGTGAGAGGGAGGTGAGGTGTCAATAAGCACATCAACCTGATCCCTTTCAGACTGCGAGGTGTGCATATGCTGCTAATGTATGCATTCGTGCACGTACACACATGCAGCCACACGCGCCTTTAGTTGCCCATAAATCTCTGGGCAAAGCATAAAAGCAGGTCTTTTGGTGCCAATAAGCTGAGAGATGGATTGCTGGAGATGTCTCCACCTTGACCAGTGCTGTGATAAATGCCTGAGGGTGTGTATGCATGCACTTCAATGTATTACATCAGTTGGGAGCTGTAGGCCTGTGCAGATTGGTGCAGAACCACTGTTATTTTGTTGTAGAGAGGAATTCATTATGTGTTGCGTGCAACACATGAACACATTTATGGGAAGAAAAATCTTACTTTAGGACAAACCATAACTGCATACAAAGCAGTTAAATGTGTTAATTAGCATTGAGCTGTGCACTGTAATTGATGGGATGTTGGGCCAGATTCAAAGATGCGTGAGAGTAATCTTAATCATACAAAGAATAAACAAAATAAAATAAATTTTGTCTTACTGTCCACAGTGTTAAATCATTCGCTGGCCCCTTATATCTCAATTTTGCTCTGTCTTCCACCTCACCTCTGTCTCCAGGTGAAACAGTCATGGGGTGTCCTGGGGATCACAAGCCCCTGCTCTTTTCCCTATTCTAATAAAGCTGATAATCATTTGTTTCCCAATCACATTAGCATGCCAGTAATGAGAGGGGTAAGTCAACCATTAGAATATGATCCATAATTCATTGTTGACTCTCGTTCATTACCCCATCCTCACTCCGATGAATGTTTAATAAGTCTGTGTGTGTGTGTGTGCTTGTGTGTGTGTGCCTGTGTGACTTTGCATCTCTGTTTGTCATCTGGGCCACAGAGTAGTGTCAGGCTCCGATGGATTGTTTGTGCTGATGGAAATTTACATGATGGACTCTGTCATCTACCTTTTTTCATATGCATTACGTAACTTAAGAATGACGCAAGCGACAACTTTAATTGGAAATATATGCAAGGGTGCATTACTGTGCATCTGTTTAGGTGTGTGTGTGTGTGTGTGTGTGTGTGTCTCTCTCTCTCTCTGTCTCTCGCTTTCTGTCTCTGTCTCTCTGGTGAGTGAAGCAGACAGCTGTTATCAGTCGCTGACAGAATCCTCCCATCAACCCCCTCCTTCTGCTGTCAATCACGGCACATTGTCACCAAGTTGCTATTTAAATAGTCCTTTCTCCTCTGTTTACTCAAGAAATATGTGTGCGCGTGTGCGCGCGTGTGTGTGTGTACACGGGTGATTAATGTAAAAGCCCTGCCCTTGTATCTCTCCTCTCCTCTCCTCTCCTCTCCTCTCCTCTCCTCTCCTCTCCTTTCCTCTCCTCTCCTCTCCTCTCCTCTCTCCAGAAAAAGACAGACACTGTAGGTTGATTAATACACAAGAATTCCCCAAACACCTTTATCAGGTTCCCTACACCACAAAATTACTCCTCAATAAATAAATAGTTGTTAAAACCAGCTGGAACATCATTAATGTCCGGCTCAGAGCCGGAGGAAAGTTGCTTCAACTTGTGTGTGTATGTGTGTTTGTGTGTGTATATGTGTCTTTTGGCAGCCTCCTAATGAGATGCCTCTGTTTCCCTCCATTAGTAGTTTATTAGATAGCATGGGTCGCTGAGGTTTGTAAAATACAGTAAGCTTAATTTAGCACATTTGGCACTGCAGGGGCATAGGGGACTTAAGGGAGTATCAAGGGCATGGACAACTGGCGTAGCTTGGGATGTAAATTAGTGTTGCAACCAATAATAGGTAAGCTGTTGAGCACAGCCATCATGCACTTCAACAAAGCATTTACTTATTAAACTGCCTTAGAGGTGCTGATGACTGTGAATATAATTATGTGTAACCAGGATTTGAACCACCTGACAAATGCTACTTAATTTTTTCGCAGCAGCTTTGAAGGGGGGGGGGGTGATCTGCTTTTCTTTTATTCTTGGCTCAGGTCAGTGCAGTGGCGCTGCACTTCCCACAGATCACTTTGCAAACAAACAACACAGACATGTATTTCTCCTTGCATATTCTGTGAATGGGGCAGACTTTGCGTAGGTGGTACTCTTTTATTTACAAACCACTTGGGTTACTGTTGAAAATGTGCATAATTATTCACTTTCTTAGAGGCAGAACAGTGCTCCGAGACACAGACCTACCTGACACTGGATGTTTCAAACAGCCAATGAAAAAAAGGCTTTGATGAATTGGATAAAGGTTGTACTGCTATATTGTTGTGTTATTTAGAGAAACACAACAGCAAAGTGGATACTTATTCATTTGAATTTGATGTATGTTGCAGTTTCTACTGTGTAACCTATTTATATAAATGTAGGTTTATTTTTTTTCATAGTCCCTGGTAAAAAGAAAACCAACAGCTTTTATATATCTTGACCTAGTGCATTACTGACTATAGAACAGATGAACCTGTGCTGATGTGCAGCACCACAGAAAACGTTCAGTGTCTTTCAGTTAAGTATGAAGGAGAAAATATACAAAGGGATTTTTTACAAAGGACAATTTATTGTTAATGTTCTGTGGGTGAAGGAAAGATACACCTAGTTTTCTTTGTTCATATGACCTCCCTCTCTTTCACACACACACACACACACACACACACACACACACACACACACACACACACACACACACACACAAAACATCATTTATAGCTAGCTGCTAAGTGACAGATAGACCCATTTTCTCCACCATTCATGTAACCTTTTCTGTCTGGGGTTATCAAAGGTCACTCCGTCAGGCCTGATTTACTGTAGGAGCACGGTGCTCTCTCTCTGTCTCTCTCTCTCTCTCTCTCCTTTGTGACTCCCTCCTCCACTTTACATTAGTCTCTCTTTCTCTATCTTTAGCCTCTTTCAAGCATGCACTGTATGTAATTCCTAAAAGCTCTGTCAATTTAATATGCTGGTGTCAAGTTTGAGTTTGAGCAGCCTGACTCAGCCTAATCAGGACTTGGTAACATTTCTCCAACATTTTCTACACATGCTCAATTGAAGGCACAGAAGTCACATTGCTTACAAAGTTGTGGACAAGATTAAAACGCACTTTATCATAGACGGTATGTATGACATTATTATCCACACGAGCAGTGTGGCTCTAGGGCAAGTTTCTCTGTGTTGTTTTGGAAGGTCGATCCACCAGACTGAAATATTTCAACAACCACTGGATGGATATGCCAGGATGTGTCCTAATGACTGTGGTGATCCGCTGACTTTTTCTGTGGCACCAATACGAGGTTGACATTTGGAGCGTCTTAACAAATGTCTCAACAACTATTAGATGGACTGCCGCGCAATTTGGTACAAACATTAATTTCCACCTCAGGAAGTATAGTAATTAAGTTTGGTGAGCCCATAACTTTTTCTTCTAGCACCATGATCAGGTCATTTTAATTTCTGCTTTGATTTATGACAAAATTAATGTCAAACTGATGACATCCCCATATCAGCTTCAGCTTTCTTTGGTGTTAAGTGCTAAATGTTAGTATGCTTACATGCTAAGCTAAGGTGGTAAACATGGTACCTGCATTATGCCTGACAGCAGCATGTTAACGTTGTCATTGTGGGTATGTTAGCGTGCTGTTTTATCGTCATGGAACTTTTCCACACCAGAGACCTGTGTGACATCCAGAAGGCCACAACTTTACCAGATAGATGAACCCACATTATAGATTCCAGGCCAAACAGGAGCTTCAGTTTCAGGTTGACTTTAAACAATCATTTGATTATTTGTCCTGAACTCATCCTACCTTCCTCTCTTCCTTTTCCTCCTCCTGTCATTATTTCCCTCTAATTGTCACTCCTCTTTTATTCTCTTAAATATTATTCTTCCTGCCATTTCCTCCTGTTCTTTCCCTCCCCTCTCTGCCATGTGCGGATCTTGGTTTGGAGAGGATGACAATATATATTCTTTTTTTTTTATTTTTGACAGTATTTCGACAGGGAGAATGATGGGTACGGCGCCACTCACTTTAAAGAGCAGAGGAGGCAGAGAGAGGCAGGATTTCAAACCAAGCCCTTTTATAATTTAATAGTTGTGTTAGTGAAGTGTGAGCTGGTTTGATGAATGCCACTGCTACACAAAAACACAATTGACACGTCATTGTGTCCATAATGAGAAGAATAACACTTGAGCTGAAAGAAGTGCAAAGCTTGTTCATGCATGAGGCTTTACAATGCTTTCTGTCACACATCATGTCTGAATATGAAGATAAAAAGGTGGGCATCAGGCTGGAGAGTGGGAGAACCACAATGTAAAGACATTTGTCTGCGTGAGGAAGAAAGAGAATGGTAGTTATGTCTTGTCGTATGAAGCTGCTGTATTGTATCCTCAAATCTGGTTGGGAGGCGTCCTGGATGTGAAGGGAGGACAGGAGTACTGTAAAGAATTCGTGTCAGTGTCAGTGAGCGCAGATCTGCACAAAGTCACTCACTCTGGGATTAGGAAACTGAGAAATAAAGATGACGTCTGAGTGAACCCATAAAACAAAGAGTGTGTGTGTGTGTCAGATAGAGAAAGATGAATCAAACTGTGCTTTTGTTTGATCTAAACACCTTTTGCTTTTGACAAAGCTATAACAGTATATCTGTTTTAAGTGACCTCATCTCATGTTGATGGAGAGCTGTTTGCACTCTGGGAGAATGGAGAGAAGTTAGATGGGGTAGATGGAGAGGAATAAATTTAGCATTACTCATCCTTTGATGCCTTCGACTCTCCATCTCTGGGTTGCATTGCCTTCTCTGATGTCATGCTTCTTTGCGTCTCATCTGCATCCATTCACGTCCCATTTGTCTCTTTTGACTCCTCTCTCAGGTTTGCAGGCGTCCCGTGTCCTTGGATTTTCTTTTTTATTACCTCATTTCATCATATTTCCTCTCTCCCTCTTCCTCCCTCTTCTTTTGGTGTTTTCCTCTCCTTTGTGAGATTGTTATTGCAGATCCGTCAATACTCACAAGGTGTGGCTGAGGCCTCGAGAGCTTTAATCTCCCTAATTAACTCAGTGCCTCATTCTCTACCATAATGTGTGTTTGTGAGAAGAACATATTACTTTCTTTATTTTGGATATGCGTCAGCAGTGTCACATTAAAACGCTTTGCCCGGGCTTTATTGGGAAACCAGTGTTCACTTAGCATATTGATTCAGCAGTTGAATCTTGACACACCACGCCTGGCGCTTTTTTTTAATAATGTATTGTAACGTCTAGGCAGTCTCCATTGTGGCTGTGTCGGACACCGCCGGTGTGTGTGTGTGTGTGGGCGTGCGTGCTGTAGTGTGTGTGACTGTGTGCATAACTGTCAGGAGCTAAGTGCTTTGAAGTTCATCATGCTGTGTGGCGTTTGGAGAGAACAATACGCGTGTATTAGACTCTCTTGTTAAGCCTTCCTGGGAACAAACAAAGGCAACAATAGAGCACTTGTTGAGTCTTTTTCTCCCTTGCAGCTCTAACACAGTTACATAAAATTCCACATTGCTCTTTTCGTAGGATATTGATGGACTGTGTGTCTTTTTTTCTTTTCTTTTTTTTTTTTTATGAGAGCAGCTCTGCGTGAATGTGTTGGTGTTTGTTTGCTGGTGTGTACACGTATGGGTGCTCTGGATTTAACCCCTGTTGTTCATTAAAGGGGGATGCATGTGACATTTATAAAGAGCTTAACTTCTTAACAAGCAGCTACACTCAGACTCTCTGCCTCATGAATTATTATTCCTTATGGATCGAAGGAAGTCTGTGAAAAAGCAATACAGCAGAAACGCCGTATTACACCATTTAGACTTGATACATTTACGCCTAATCTATGAGACTGTTTAATGTGAGACTTGTCCCATAAATAACTATCAATACTTCTGTTCATTGCAATTATTATTACTGAGAGTGTTTCTTGTCAGCAGGCTACCTTTGCCAAAGCAATCTACGAGGCAGAAAAGGACAATCTGTCACTCTGCGTTACAGCTCAGCCTCCTGAGATTCAGCGAAACGAGCACAGTGTCCTAAAATGCAAATATGCACTTGATCCCCCCCAAAAAAATAGAGAGAATACTTTTTCCCCTCCTTGAAAGTATTACATGAAGGAGACACATCTATAAACAGGCTACAGTTTGACATTGAAACAATGCGAGGGGAAGTTTGGGTTGTGGTGTTGAAATAGTGGATGGTCACAAACAATCAAGTCCTACACAAAACTAAAATAGATGTCTTACCATAATGACAGTTTTAGCTGTTGCTGTCATTTACTGTATTTTTGAGTTTTAAACAAAACGTTTTTTTCGATTGTGCTGGACCGTTAGGGGTATGGTATGTTTCAAAGCGCTTGTTGGATTGTCTCATGTTGTCTAAAATCTGATCTCACTGAAACCTCAAGTCTCCATTGGAATCTCAGTGAAATGTTGGTGCATTCAACATATTGATTAAAGCATGAAGGGCATTGTCTATTGGTCAATGCAAGTGGGCTGGGGGGTATAATTTACAGCCCAGTCTTAATCTGGTTACATTTAGCCATGAATACACTTCCAGCCGGCTGCACACCAGACGAGCTTTAATCAACATCATTTACTAAAAATAGATTCTCAAACTGTTTGTTGTCATCATTACAGTCAGGTGCAGGTACAATAATTTGCAGCTTTCTCAGGGTTTGCACAGCAGTTGTTACAATCAGTCATTGAGTATTTAAACAGTTTACCTACCTCAGATTCACTGTTATTTAAAACTGAATGTGACCAGTGCAACCTACTGTAACTTGGGACCATGAGAAAGTCAACCTAGCTTCCCTCAGATCAGACTAATAGCAGCTGGACCTGTGCCCTTTTCAAATGAAATCTTGTAGACTCTACAGTATTTCTCTTGTTTCATTTCTTATTTTGCCGGAGACTAAACTGCTCTTAGCTACAGAGCTGACATTTTTGGAAAGGTGACTCAAAAGAACCTGAATTGATTCAATGCGGCTGGACAGCCTGAAAGAATTGAGTTAGTTAAAAGAATCAGCCCTCCCAGCACTTAGACACTCACTCACACACAGACTCACACAGAAACACACACAGACTCACACACAAACCACTCTGAGCACAGTCCTAAAGGTGCACGGATAAAAGATGTAAGACGTTTCCTGCATATCTAATGTAGAAATAATGTTAAAATATGAAAGTCTCCAGGGGAGGCTGTGTCTCATCTTAAAGGCTTGATGTTGTGGGAGACTTTTCTGTTGTTCAGTCTACTTATTTTACTATACCTTATCAATAACATCACTAAAGAATTTGGTGAGTTTAAACATGCCATATGTCATTGTCACATCATCTGTTATGGTTGAAAGTAAATATGATTCTGCCCTGAGAGTGGTCAATGGAGGAATTAATGATCATTTAGGATGGACATTAAATATCGTCCCATGTCTGAGCAGGAGATACAAACAGAGATGTGTCCCACGAAGCCTGAGGTGACTTTACCCATTTCATCTCACATTTACACTGATGCTTCAAGGGTAATCTCCATGCCAACCCCTCTCTGTCTGTCTCTGCGTTTCTATTTTTCTCTCAGGCTCTCTCTCCTCCTCCCTTCTCTCTGTTCCTGCCTCAGATCAATGGGCTGGATGACTAGAGTAAATCTTAATGGTCAGGGTGTGTGTGACAAAGTTTGGATGTTTGTGTTTGTGTGTTTGTGTGTTTGTGTGTGTGTGTGTGTGTGTGTGTGTGTGTGTGTGTGTGTGTGTGTGTGTGTGTGTGTGTGTGTGTGTGTGTGTGTGTGTGTGTGTCTAGTGCAGGTGAAGTATTGCTCACTCAGCACTGTCCTGCCCCTTGGGCACCACCACACGCCTGCCTGCCTGCCTCCTGTCCAGCCACAATCAATTTCACAGTCCCACACACCCACACACATAGTCACTCGCAAGAATACGCACACAGACATATACAGATACACAAACACAGAAAGATGACTGTATTTGGGAAATCTGGTCATAAGATCATAGAAAACTATTTTAACCTATGAAAACAATCTGTTAGAAAGGACTAAAATTGCAGGTTTCTGACTGATTTGATCAACTGCGGTCAGATAATGTTATTTGAATCGTTTGAACTAGAAGTTTTAACTTGAAATGAATACAGTTGTACATACTGTATTTACATTGAATTACTCCTACAGCAAAGTGTGAGATTATTCTATAAGAGCAGCTCCAGAGTGATCACATGATTAATCATATCCATAAAAAGAGACACACCTACATCTTTTTATTTATTTAAAAAAAATCCTTACAAGTTGCTGTTAGTGAGGTTAAAAGCATATATGATTTTAATTTCAAAGATTAGACTATAATAGATTTATAATATGTAACTCTATAAATTGGGATTAAATGATATGAAATGACTGAAAACAGAAAAGAACTTCTGCTGCTGGTACATCAGAAGAAAACAGATGTTAAGGAGCAAAAGTTGTTGAAACCATTGATTCTCCTTTTCTTATCATAAGAGCTCTATTAAGACCAATTTAGTTTTGAACGGTGCGTGTTGTAGATATTTTTGGAAGGATCTATTTGCTTTTGTAATGATGTGTTTAATGTTTTGATGGTTATTCCAGCAGGATGTTAACACTGCAGACCTTTCCATGAAGCTAGAACTATTACCATGAAAAGTTTGTGGTTACTCAGTTTGGAAAGTAGAGCCAACTCTAGGAAGAGTCCCGGTGTTTCCAAACTTCTCCTATTTCACAATTATTTAGTTAACTGTGCTCCTGGGAGCGCTCACAACTTTAGTAATGTTTTTATACCCTACTGATAGTTGCTTCGACTTCCCTGGTTTGGTTTTTGTCCTGGATTGTGGGATCTTATATAGACAGATGTGTGCCCTCCTAAACTGTGCCAGTCAGTGCAGATGGACTCCAATCAAGTTCTAGACACATCTCAGGCAAAATGAAAGCAAACAGGATGCATCCGACCACAACTGAGAGTGCCGCAAAGGGTTTGAATGCTTCTGTAAATGTGATTTCAGTTTTTGATTTTTCATGAATTTGCAAAAAATTTCCAAAAACATATTTTTACATTGATGGTTAACAATGACAATTATATCCATTAAAAAATGAAGCCATTGTATCATATCAGTGCCATTTTAGCAAGGCTCTAAGTAACCAACACATTAGATTTCATCTTATTCTTTGTATTCTTTTGGCCCTGTGGATCCCTTCTGACTTCAAGTGTGAAAATGAGCAAACTTGCATTGAAAGTGACAAGTGTTCGAGTCGGGGTCATGATACACAGTCAGGTTTCAGCAAACACTGATGAATTCCACAGTTAACATTTGATTTTCTAGTGTTTGCTCAAGAGAGTGTGCGAGTGTGTGCGGCGAGCCAGCTGCAGCGTGATTACCACATTTCATGTTTCCTGCCCGTAATTGTAGACTGTGTCTGTGCATATCTATATTGGTCTGTGAGTGCACTCAGCGTGGGCCCTCGCTCCAATCAGTCTATGATTTCAGCGTAGACAGATCTTCGTCACATGTAAGTGAAAAAGAGCCTGATGAACTGTAAATCTGCTTCATCCTCAGGAAGAGTGAAGTAGAGAGGGAGAGACCCCACTGTGCTTATATGGCATGGGCCAGGTGGTGTGAGTGAGTGCAAAGTGAGATGAGTCGAAAGGCGGTGTGTGTATGTGTGTATGAGGTGGGGTGGGGGCGACATTCAGCAGGCACCTGGCGCTGACAGGCTCTCATTGAAACTGCGATCCAATTCAGATTCAGCCCCCCTATGCTGCTTTTGAAGGGCCTTGTGACAGCTCATTCCCTCTCTCCTCTCCTCTCCTCTCCTCCTCTCCTCTCCTCTCCTCTCCTCTCTTCTCCTCTCCTCTCTTCTCCTCTCCTCTCCTCTCCTCTCCTCTCCTCTCCTCTCCTCTCCTCTCCTCTCCTCTCTTCTCCTCTCTTCTCCTCTCTCTCCTCTCTCTCTCTCCTCTCCTCTCCTCTCCTCTCCTCTCCTCTCCTCTCCTCTCCTCTCCTCTCCTCTATGGGGGTCCCATCATTACCTGCTGATTACAGAGCTGTCATTCCTTGCATCTGACAAGCTTGCTGATTGGCATGCGTGTGTGTGTGTGTGTGTGTGTGTGTGTGTGTGTGTGTGTGTGCACGTGCACTTTTGTGCTCATGTGGTTTGCTCATGCCCATGTGCGTAGCCCTTCTTGCGTGCATGCTTTCTTGACTCTTATGCATGTGTGTTGGCGGCATCGGTGTGGGCACCTGTGCGTGCGTGGAAGTGTATGGATGCACCTAGGCCTTGCTTTGATTATGATTGCAGTGTGAATGAGTGCTGGTGCTCTGGAAGAGGAGGGGAAAGAAGAGTGAAAGTGAAGCGTTTGTTCTTGAAAGCAACCTCTGGGAGAAGCAGCGTGACTGAACACTTGCACTGTGATGTCTGGTTTTTCTGTTTGTACATGTTTTTCACACCAGTATTGCATAATGAATTATAAATAGACTGTTTTGCTGTTTAATTACTGTACATGTGTTGTTCATGCAGCATGAAGCATGTTGATTTTGACAGATTTCCACCAACTGATTGTCAAAATAGTTTCACTTGTCACTTGTAATGCAGACGTGCGTTACAACACACTGCAGAGTAGGCTTTAGAAATCATTTATAATTATTATTGTTGAATACTCACAGGGACTCTACTATATTTGTGTAGATATGACTTATTAGTGAATGAATAGTAACAGAGAGATGTAAATGGTGTACAGCAAGTGGAGATACAAAGGTTGAATGTAAATGCAGCATTAGGTATCTGGGTCTGCACACATACCCAGGTCGGTAATGTGTGTCACAGCAAGGTCATTAAAAAGTGCCAGTGAAGGGAAGTGGCCTGATTGGCTGTTTGACCTTTAAAGGGTAATTGCCACTTTTAAAAACTAATAAAGAGTCTGCGATTCTGAAAGGAAGCCAAACCCATTTTACTGGAAACAATAACCCCAAACAATAAAAGTATGTTTCTCCATAAAAACATGGAGCGAGTTATTGGGAAATGGCTCTTAAAAGGAATCAAAGTGAAAACTGCAGATTTTTTTTTATTCCTCTCTGTGTCCCCTTACCTTTAGCTCATATAAAGTCAACCTCCTGGATGCTGAAACCTGCACTATTCTTATTAATAGCAGGGGTTGCTGCATTTTGTAAAAGTTAACCCTTTCATGCTTTACGCTGTCTTAAAAAGACTCTGTCTTCAAAGCCTAATATCCAATTTTTCTGTCTTCTAAAAAGGGAATGGGAGATTTAAGTAAAAAACTTTATGACAGCTTTACTGGCTCCAAGTTAAAAGGTGCCCTCTATTCAGCTAGCATGAAAGACTGACTTTGAACAGCAGCATTTTGGAATATAGATAGTTTTCACCACCCAGACCATTGTTGCTTCAAAGCCTCCTGAGTTCCTCTTTGGCTGTCCAGCCTTAGAAATGCTTCCTTGTAAAAGAGGAATAAAAATGGAACGATATGAGATTGGAACCAGGGATGAAGACGGCCCGAAACCAGGAGTCCAAATGAGACATGGGAAAGGGATACAGGAAGAGAAGACGGAGAGAGAAATGAATGATATACGCTAGAGGACTTGAGGGCACTGAACTGCAGAAGACCGTAGAGTCTTGGAGAGACGACACAAAAAAGAAGACAACCTGAAAGCACAAAAAAGCTAAGAAGATGCAGACAGGTGAGAAGACACCGGAGCAGACAGGATAATAGTTGAATTGTCGAGCTTCGGTGAGCAAGGACAGATAAGGACAAAAGAAAGCTGAGAGGGTTTAAGAATAAGATCAAAATGTCCACATCAAAATTTAAACCATCTAAAACTATAGACGTTCATGCAGGAGAGAAACCAGACTGCTTGAATCTGTGGCTTTTGCAGAGTGCTGGGTGACAGTACGATCTCCATGGCTGGTGAATGTGCCAGTGCAATAATTACCACCTAAGTGCTTCTCCTTAAATGTGCCCATGACAAACATCATCACCACTGACACTACCATCACCAGAGTGAGTAGCAGGCTTCCTGTGGTGGTGATTCAACATCATTAGTGAACATGACTGGCTGAGGGCATTAGAGATGCAACATTACACCACACCATGCCGGGTACTAATGACCTGGAAAACTAGATACCATCTCTTCACTTGCCATCCTTCACCCACCGAATTCTGTGGAAAAACCTGGCTGGTTAAAAAAAAAAAAAAAAAAAAGAAAAAGACAAGCGAGAAGTGCTCTGTATAGATGTTCAGCGGTTTTTGCATTTATATGTGTGTGTGTGCACAAGTGCTTGAAACAGATAGAAAAGAATAAAAAGGCAGAAAACATAACTAATACTTTGGTAGTAAAGTAATCCATAGATGCATTCAGTCTTCAGCTTTTTCATCTGGCTGTATGTTTGCTCTAAGCTCACATTTCGTTATCTCATCCATCCTCCTCAATCATAATCCATCACACACAGGTAGTCTCCCACTGAGGCTTTGTGAGCAATAGGAAGAGTTAGCTTGCTATCTGCTAGCGCTATCTCTAAAGTTGCTCCTCCCCTCCACTAGATGCAACCTCTGTGAAATAGGGGAGATGGTGGAAAATCCCATTTTCAAAAAGACATCACAGCGAGGGCTCACTTATCTGTGAGGACCGATATGGCAAAGGCATTCGAGTGTTCGTGTCCGTGCGCTTGTGTGAGTGCGTCTGGCTGAGTTTGAGAGTACTTTATAATATTCAAATGCGCCAACCCGCACCAAAGACCACTCGCCTGTGTTTGCATGAGTGCGTGCGCCTGTGTGCTCGAGCGCATGCATGTGTGCACAGGAGCATGCCTTAGGAGCCCACAGTAAGCACTCCCACATCAAGGCTATCATCATCTCACCTCCTGCTATTATCACCACTTCTGACAGCCCACTCCCAGCTAAATTAATTTCCCCCTCATTCCAAATGTTCGGCCTCCCTCCCTCCTTCAGATCGCTCCCTCCTGCCATCACCACCCTGACCAAAGCATTTCTCTGGCATTTGTCCTCATCTTCTTCCCTCTTTTTTGTTCCTTTTTTTTCCCCCTGTGTCTGACAATGCAAGGAAAAGCTAGTTTTCTACTCAATTTTTTTTTTCATTTATACCTCCTGAGAGGTTACTGTGCCTCGCTGAGATGTGTCTGTTGGTCTCTCTGGATGAGGGGAACGTCCAGCAGCTACTGTTAGACTCTGGATACAGAGTAAAAAAAAGAAAAAGAAAAAAGAAGCAGGAATAGAGAGAAAGATTGGAAGGGAAGCAGTGATTGTTTGGGAACCATTTGGTTGTACTGGCTTTGCAGAAACCCATTTGCACATCATTTCCATTATAAGCATTAGACAAAGACATGGATGGTGACTACGCGGTGGTTCGAGCTTCTTTAATTTACGTTTCTTTGGAATAGCTTTTCATTTCTGTCACATGCCTTTTCCAGTCACTTATGACTCTTACACATGTGATTCTTAAATAAAAATTAAGTCAGACACGGCTACGAAATGGAATCCAGCTCAGACAATTAGATGCACCATCTGCCTCGTCTTCCCCCAGTCCCCTGTGTGACAGAAGTAAATACCAGCCAAGTTACTTAAGCAAATGCCACCGACCCACTGGTTTGTATTTGGACTGATCGGCTGAATAATAATAAGGTTTAATTTGCTAGTATGTACAAGTGAAGAAAGACTCCGTCATTAGGTAATGTTTGACGAGAAGGGTGGAGGGAATCGTATGCTTGATTAAGCTGGGCCATATGCTCCAGTCACAGCAGAGGACCCAAAAAACTACCAAAACACATCAACAGCCCTGAATCACAATGAAGATGCGCTCATTTGCCTTCTGCTCACAGTGAATCCACTGGAACACAAGAGGTCTGTCACCTTCTCTCTTTCCCTCTATACGTGGGCTCTATTTTTGCACTAGCACCTAGTGCAAGCAAAATAACATTTCCCTGAGGTGGAGCAACGCTTGTCTTTATATGTGTTCTTTTCATATTTTGGTGACTCATCTGTTGTGCACCAAATCGGGAGAAGAAACAGCGTAAAGGCGTGTGCTAGACACTCACTGCAATTCTTTTGTCGGGGTTGACCAAGATTTGTGCAAACCACCGCATGCCTGCTTGGAGCTGTTCAACAGGCTACAGCACAAGGTGCAATCATGTTTTACGGACAGGGGTCAGGTAGGAAGGCTCCTCTTTGTGAAGAATAGAAAGTGGTGGTTGCATGATTCATGTAACGAATGATTGACAGTAGAGAAATGTGTAATGCTAAGAGGACCGTGGCAGCTAAGATATAAGAGATGTAAATGTTAAATCTCAACCTGAGCAAAGTTCAAATTCCACATTTTCCTGCACTATAGAAACTGTTTCTGAACAAAAACACAGAAAAAGAAACACACACAAAAAAAAAGGAGCGAAAAATCCAGATTTAAAGTAGAGTGAATCACTATGTCTTGATTTTTTTTTTGAAGATCACAAGAGAGCCCAACCTCTCTAATGGCACTTTGGAATATATTCCGAAGAATGTTGGTGCACTGGAAGAAAACTCTTGAGGATTTAGTCTTAGTTTATGGGATAATGAGGACGCCTGCCTGCTGAGATCTTAAAGCACTTGGAAAAAACCTACGAGATTTTAAGGTTTGTCACAAGTGTTTATTAGAATCTAGTAAAAGTTGCTGCAGTGATTTCACCAAGCTCATGTTTTCTTTTAAAAACATATCAACATCATGAAATAGCTTTAAATGTAGAAAATCGTTTGATCCTGATTTGATCGCACGTGAATGACAACATACCCTCTGATAATGTATTCCCCCTGATCCAACCCTCCTGTGTTGTCTTGTTTCATTCTGTGCATTCATTACTGTCCCTCTATTGACTCATTGACTCCTTACATCCTTCTTAATCTCTCAATTTCTCCTACCTTCATGCGGTTTATGTATCTCCTTCCCACCTTGTGCATTGCTGTACTTCCTTGCTCTTTGACATTTTTTCCCTCTTCTCTGGCTCCAACTCATCTCTCTGTCAGCTCCCTCTCTCCCTCCCCCCATCGCAGCATGCTGAACTGGGATGAATTAACCTTTCTGAGGAACAATGCCATTACAAGCATGGCTGCATCCCACCATGCATGTATGTGTGTCTGCCTGTGTGTGTATGTGAGACGCAGCGACTCAGACGCAGACTCTTCCTGGGGGAAAACACGGATGCAGCCTTTTGTTTTTGCTCTTGTTTCAGATTACAGTTTGTTTTATTAATGCTATGGTAATCTCGTTTCCCCTCCTTCTCTGGTCCCTGTGCCTCTTGAAATGTGGGGGGAAAAGCTCAGAGGACACCCATTGATCTAAGCGGCTCCAGAGACCTCATGCCACTCAGCCAGTTTCTACCGTGTCAATCTTTCATGAATGCTGCTGGAGGAAAGTGGCCGTTGGGGATCCACAACAGACAATATCCTTAAAACAAAGGGCTGGAGCCACCGGCGGAATGGCCAGGCCCTTGTGTGGCTCTGTGGCCAACTTGTTTTTCATTATACGCTTATTTACACTCCTGTTTTTCACTTGGATGACTGATTGACACAAAAAGCCCGAAGCTAAACATGCTGCAGGATAATACAGGTGGAAAAAAAAAAAAAATGTTCTTGCTGTACTCATCGTGAAATAATTTGCTGCAAATATCAATCAATTTCTGAACATTTTTCATGCTTCACTGTGAAGAAGCTTAAACACAAACTAATATTTTTTTTAACTTTTTGATTCATATGATTCATCAGTCGTCTTTACAATGTAGAGGGTGTTTTAATATTGATTACCAGTCTGACCTGCAGATTATTCATATCCGTACGTACACCCATGCGTGCACGCAGAGATGCACATATGTACGTCAAAAACCAATTGCCCGCACAAACTGAGCAAGAACAAATTTGCACATGCATACATTAAACAAATCCTTTTTCTTATTTGCCTCTCTCTCTCCACTTCTATCTTTTCCTCTACGAGTCTCTCCGTCTAGTCCTCATTTCCCTTCACCTGCAGGAGACAGCCTATGAAATATTAATTACGATGCACTATCAAGACTATGTGCTTAGCCTACTGAGAAGCCCTGTGCATGTGTGTGTGCGTATGTGTGTCTTTCTTGGGGCTTGTCTTCTGCCTGCTAATGACCACTGTTTTCGAGACCTCTTGCCCTCTTTCTCTCTACTCTTGTCCGTCTCTCCCCTTTTTTGTCCCTCTCACCTCTAATCTTTTGCTTCAGCCTCCTGTCCCCCCCCCTCCCGCACTCCTTTACTCTCCTCCTCTGCCTCACAACCCCAGATGCAAGTTTAAACAACTAGCCTTGAGCGCCGCTGACACCTCATCAATGCAAATTGAATCTCCTCCAACTCTCCGTATCTCTCATTTCTTAGCCGTCTTTCTCTTTTCACTTCCTTTTAGAGATTATGTGGTAATGAGGGTGTCCTGCTTGTACAGCGAACCCTACCTAACCTGAATTTCTTTTGCTCTCAAGTTTGTGGTCTCTCTTCTTTGCTCTCACATGCTGTCGCTCTCTCGTGCTGTCCCCTCCCTCTCACTACCTTCTGTTTCATTAATAGGAGTGTGTGTGTGTGTGTGTGTGTGTGTGTGTGTGTGTGTGTGTGTGTGTGTGTGTGTGTGTGTGTGTGTGTGTGTGTGTGTGTGTGTGTGTGGTGTGTGTGTGTGTGTGTGTGTGTTGGAGCCAGAGATGACCTGTGTGTTGATGTGAACAGAGGGATAATGAGACCTGTGTGCTTCAACCGGTGTCTGCTCTGGTGTCTTTACAAACCATTGTGCACTTTTACATGGCTCAAGGTTTCAGCTTGGAATGAGGCAGATTCTGAAAACACACATATAAACAAGCAGCTAAAATTAGCTGTGATTGGAAAAAGCCAATTTATATTGCTATAATTGAAACATCCGTACATTTGCATATCCAGATTTTAATTGGCTGTTTTTGCTAATGGTACTGACACTCCTACTTGAAGATGTGACAAGTTGACGTACGTGATGCAAAAACATGCGGTGTGTGAAGTGCTTGCCGTTCCGGCAAGTGAGTGAAGTTCTTGGTTTAAACAGTCTTCCTCTTTGTCTTTGTCTTTTAATTTGTTTTTCAAAATAGCAGAAGATGTTCTTCATGAAGGCTCTAATAACAGAAGGACCGTTTACAGAGGGGTGTTTTTTCTCCTCTCTGATTGCCTCATTCAAACTTGTGGAAAACCATTTCGCACCATAACCCTGCCTTCCATTACTGCCTCTTTTGTTTGTTTTTTTTAACATACAAATATACATGACATTCACGAAGCCACTGAAAAAATGCCCAGATGTTAAGTGTTTTTGAGTGCAGACAGAAGTAAATGCTCTTTTTCAGTTATACTCTATTATCATGCATTTGAATTCTGAACAAGAGGCCGGCCCAGCGTGGTAGAAAATGTCACCTGTCACATTTGATGATAATTGTACCAAGATGAAGGGAGTGGAGGCAGAGGCTCTACTAAGCTATTCTGCTCTTATCTTCAATGTGGCTGCATTAGGAATGCACATGTAAGATGAAGGATTTCGCAATTGGCCCCCCACATAGAAAATGAAACCGCAACTTGATGTGTGCTCTTGGTTGGGAGGAGGTTGGCGCGCTGCATTGGGCCTGAAAGAGAGAGGAAAGAATGATAAGCAAATGTGCAGAGTGTACGTGTGTGTCTGTGTCTGTCTGTGTGTTTCACAGACCGATCCATGTTGCCCTTTCAGTATGGAGCCAAAGATTCCCAGGGTGCTCAGGGGTCGACTCACGGTCACTGACGTCCGGTGAAAGACAAATCCTAAGAAGTGTGTGTGTGTGTGTGTAAAACGTTCGGTTAATTCAGGTCATAACCAGCCACGGAGAAGCTGTCGCAACACAAATTGCAAAATGAAAAATATCTCTTTACATATTAATGCGTGTCTGTGTATGAGTGTGTGAGCATATATAGTACGTCCTCGCTCCCAGACCTTCCTGTTCCTTTCTTTTAATACACCATAATAAATCGACACATACTGTAAATTCTCAAAGTTTAGATCTGGGTTAAAAATCAAGAATCGTGTCTGACTGTGCTCGCGCTGTTATTTATTTATTCGTAGTCAGTTACAGCTAATTCACCAAGCTAACCTCTGGCTGATCGCCTCAGGGTTGATTTGTGTGTAAACTGCATATTTCTCTGAGGGAAGTTGAGTATGGGTGTCTGCGCATGTACAAGATTACATAGGTTCACACACGTCCACATTCACATTCATTGCAGGCAGCGACTAACCCGCCTAGCCGCATCTACATTAAGCGGTCCCTCAGAGGGCTCTTAACCTGCTGTCTCTAGGCACTTAATGTTGGATTCAACATCTTAGACAGGACAGGCTGGTGTAATTATAACACTCACCTTGTTGTTGTCAAGCTCCTACATGGTGAGGGGACAGGAAAGCAGTCAGAGGTTAAAGTGGGTGCTTACGATTCATGGCGCTTTTCCTGTACGGCAGATATACGGTACATGACTTCTCTCCGCCCTTTAGATTTAAATTGAATCAGGTTTTCTGAGACATAAAAGCTAAAAGCTCAGTTCGATGTTTTTCTAAATTCAAAATCACTACAGTATTTGCTCATTCGAGTGGTATTGAGGGGAGAAGCTGAAAAAGATGGTACGGTTCCATAACGGTTTATGTTAAGCCACACAGACACACACATATACACTCTTACAATCTGAAATCTAGCCACAGACGCGTCACTTCTAAAATGAATCTTTGCACAAGGTCATGTTGAATTGATCTTTTTGAAAAGCTCAAGTTACACTTTAAACTCTTTCACATTCTGATGACGATTTTCAAATACATGGAGATGTTTCCTTGCTGCTACAATTGAGTCATTTTATATCAAGTATTACTTTATCATCTAACTCCCATTGGCATATTCTTACTGTCACAATCTCATGGACTTATTGTCTTACATGATTGTAATTGAAGTATTGTACATAGTTTTTTTTTTTTTTTAAGAATCCTGTATCATTGTATTATGAACATGTACTCAAACTGGACTGCCTGGATCAGTAGCAACATGCCCACACCAAGGCAGCCTCTTGATGTGCTATTTCGGTGGGACTCAGCAGGGGCTCTGTTGGACTGGCACAGAGTTGGCCCGGTGATGGGCAGCCCTGGAGCAATTCCCCACTATTACCACTGTACTGAGACGGAGAGAATTACACAGGTGGTTGTTAGGTTGTAAACGATGCAGGGAGTTGTGTGTGTGTGTGTTTGTTGTCTCTATGTGTTTACACTTGGACCCGGCAATTGACAAGAGTGAAGTCAATACTGACCCAGTTAGAGACGGAGGGAGAGAGATCTCTTATGGTTACACTGTTTTTACCATGGTTCCTTTCTCAGCTCAAAATATAAAAGTGCCACGCACACGCACTCCAAAATGCACACACACTTATTACACTCTTACTTCATGTTTAAGTCATGAGGCTCCGCTGCTCTTTTGCCAACTCAATAGACACACTGCTGCCAAACCCACTTCACCCTCCACCCCCACCATCACCACCACCACCGTCCACAACCCACTACACTGCTTTTTTCTTTTTTTTTTTGGAGTAGACACAAGCCACAAACTTCCGTGAGTTTTTCTGTATTTGTGTTTTCAGTGTATTTGACTTAATAAAAGCTGTCAGATAATATTAAAATGTATGGTGTGTATGGTCTGTATGCATTCCCAAGCAGAGAGCCTGCAGCCATTCGTCGTTCATACTTCATACAAAGATTTACCTGTTTGTATTAAAGACATGTATTTCCGACAAGCCTTGGGAGCGTTAACTATAAGTGCTTAAAATAGATTGTTTGGTTTGCATTAACAGCAACTTCAAGGTTCCCCCGTGGAGTTTTAGATCTCTAGCAGTGCTATGGAGCTGTTTTCTTATGAGTTGATTCCCCTTTTGTTTATCTCTTGCACAAGCACAAGGACGCACAGGCACATGTGCACACGCAGGTTACACATTACGCACAGTACTGCCAACAGTGTCACATTATTCCTCTGATCAACAGGTGGTGATGATGTGCCAAGAAATGCTGCACTGTGCTCCTGGGAGGAGGAAGGAAATGACATGTTTGGAAGACCTGGTGGATATACACAGTGTGTTTCAATGAGTAACACTGAATAACTTCTGTTAGAAAATTCCCTTTTAATACAGCTCAGATACAATGGTAAACAGTGAACAGTGAGGCTGATCTAAACACCAAAGCTGAATTACATGCACCAATGGTTTAGTATGAGCCTTTGATGCATGTAAGGCGATTTGAATCCAGCACGAGAATGGGTGACCCTGACATTAACACTGAAAGCTAATAGAGAGGTAATTAGTGAATGTAAATACACTGAATGGCTGTTGCTGAAAGAAAATCCGACCTGAACTAGTATCCAAAAACATGATCTGATTTCTCGAAAATCAAATGAATTGTAACTTTACAGTAATCATAGATAAAAAAAACAAAAAAAACGTTTGCTGCCATGTCAAACTTTTTAGATGTTGAGTGTGAGTATGGCGTTATCACAACAGATGTGAACTTTTGCCAAAACTCTGAAAATTAGACTTTAGTTGTAATAAACTGGAATTAATTTTTAAGTTTAATACCATTCCATATTAAATGTGGGATTGAGAGAAGACCTTATAAAAAATGAAATTGAAATGTCTTGCTATTGTTCTGACCTTTTGCCTCACCATGGAACGACAGACAGATTAATCATGCAAATAGACCAAAAACTCAGGGGAAGTAACAAACACAAACAATACACTTTGTAGCTGAGTTTATGGAGGGCCAGATAAGCAAAATCAATGTCGGCCAATTATTCTTGCTGCTCTAAGTGATTAGCTGTGCATCTGCGCGCCCCTCTCTGCGTTTGTTTATACGATGAGCTCTTCTGATAGCTTTATACTGAACTGTGTCTGCATAAAGTGACCATCAGTGTTCCTCATGCTCCCCTGGGACTTGATGAAGGAGCTTTGGTGGAGTTTTTTTTTTACTGCCCGCCTGATGAAGTGTCTGTGGTTGTGGTGTAAAGGCCTATATGGTAACAAGCAATCAGGGTAATGAGTCCTCTGATGTGGGCATATCAGGGCCGGCCTCTCGTACTGTGACAGGAGCTTAACACCTTGCAAGAATGGCTTCGTCATTCAAGCTTTTTCAAGGGCAAGTGTCCATTAGCACTTCTGTTATGCTTTCATAGCGGAGCAGATATTTGATAAGAGCCAGGTCTTATGGTGGTTTAGCACAATAACCCGGTTGTTAGTGGGAAGTCAGTGGTCGGTGGTGCTCGATGTTTGTGTGCATGAGAGTTAAAGTTCTTTTTTTTTTTTTTTTTTTTATGCTGAGAGGTGTATAAAAGTTAACGCATGCATCTTATTTTGCAGCTGTTTGCAGAGAGAGATTAAAGGCAGGAGGAATAGGAGCAAAACATACAAATGAATCAGGGTCATCCCTCTTGCGCTCTTTTTGCTCGGGGTGATTCATGAGTCGGAACACCTCAAATCGGGGCTCCATATTTAATAACCTTGACCACCTCTCCTTTTCTCCCTCCCCTCCAGCATTAGCCCACATCCAATCCCTCTAATGTTCAGTGAATAACCGCTTTTACGGCTAGTTCAGGTGTGATACAGTGTAGGAGGCGGAGAAGGCTAGACCAGGAGGCCAGGCGATGAGGCAGGCAGGAGGAAGACTCTCATGAATAATGGATGGGAACAGAGGGGCCGTGTTAGGCTTGAATATGAATGGCCTCCCCTGCAGTCACCTGGCTTGATCGTGGGCTTATACTTACACTTCAGAGATGTGCTCTGAATGTTAACTCCCTCTTTTCTAGTTGGAGCCCATTACTCTGACTCTGATAACTTATTATAGGTCACTTGCTGAGGAAGACTTCTGCTAGTTGTCTAATTGTTCTGCAGAAAAATGGCCCCTGTGACTGATAAAATATTATATAATCGATTCAGTTCAAGTCAATACAGTTTCAGTTACATAGTGCCAAATCATAACATACATTATCTCAGGGCACATTACAGAGTGAGGTCAAAGACCTTACAATATTATAGAGAGATAGTTATCAGTTAACAGTTTTCTCGGAGGAGAGGGAGAGAGAGAAGCAAGAGACGCCAGGAACAGCAATATATAGTGTTGTTTTCAAGCAATGTATGACTGGTTGTTATAATGACATTAATAATATCATAATAATAGCAAAATAGAAATAATAAACTGAATAATAGTGGTAGATCAGGGTCCTGCAGCTCCGGAGCCAGAGATACCTGCAGAATGAGAACAGGGAGAGAGAGACTGAGAGGAGAAACACAAACTATGAGAGAGAGACGATGCAAAGTTAATGACATACTGTAGTGTGATATGCATGGGGGGAGAGAGAAGGAGAAGAAGTGCTCAGCGTGTCATGGGAGTTCCCCCAGCAGCCTCGGCCAATAGCAGCATAACTAAGGGATGGTTCAGTGCTCACCTGAAGCCAGCCCTAACTAAAACTTTATCAAAGAGGAAAGTTTTAAGACTAATCTTGAATGTAGAGACGGTGTCTGCCTCCTGAACCAAAACTCGGAGCTAGTTCCACAGGAGAGGAGCCTGATAGCTGAAGGCTACTCTTGGACACTCTAGGAACCACGATTAAGCTTGCATTTTTGGAGCGAAATGATGGAGCTTGGTCATTAAGGGCTTTGTAGGTGAGGAGGAGGATTTTAAATTCTATTCTGGATTTCAAAGGGAGCCAGTGCAGAGGCGCTAACACGGGAGACATATCTCTTTCTAGTTCCTGTCAGCAGCGTTCTGTATCAACTGGAGGCTTTTCAAAGAGTAATTGGGACTTCCTGATAATAACAAATTACAGTAGTCTATTCTAGAGGTACATGCATGCATGGTCTGGTTTTCCTTTTGAGACATTATGTTTCTAATGTTCACAATATTGCACAGGTGACAGACGGCTGTCCTAGACAGTTGTTTTATGTTAGAGGCAAAGGACATGTCCGGGTCCAACCAGAGTTGTCCAAGTGGACAAAATTTAACAGAACTTAACAGTATATCATGCACAGAATGGGCCCCGTATTAGATCTCTAGCACAATGAAAGAGCTCTCCTCTCTCTGACAGTCAGGTACACAGCTGTGAATCGCTGTATAAAAAAAAAAAAAAAGAAGCAGAGAGGTTCAAGAGGTTCAGTCCCTGCTCAGCTGCTCACGTTGAAACTGAATGTGATATGATTGTTAGTGGTAGATGTGAAGGTGCCAGTGGCCTGCGGCCTGACGTTTCTATACACGATGCAGGGCCTAAGGTGAAGAATGTGATAAAAATACCTAGTTGGTGTCTTGATAAACTCACATTATTCATGAAAGGGGTCAGAAGAAAAATTACTTGCAAGAAAACTGATATTAAGTATTTAAAAATGTTTGCCTTTTAGCCTAACTTTTGTGATAGAAGCCTACCCTCTGGGTTGGCAGTGACATTGGTAAGTCAGGCACACAGGTGCAGATGAAATAAGAAATTTAGTCAGAGGAGTTTCAACAGATTATCTGAAGGGGAATCAAGCCAGAACATACCAGATGGCTGCATTAATAGTGGAGTTGAAATGATTAGGCCATTAAATGATTAGTTGATCGACAAAATTTTTTACCAGCAACTATTGTTTTTTTTTTTCGTCCTGAAATGTCAAAACTTGGAATAATGATTTCCAAATATGTATAACCCTAAACATGTTTTATCACCATAATATGTTAGACTGAAAGAGATCAAATTATGTAAGCAAGCTGTTTTTTTATTGCATAATTCTGAACACACACTGCAGATGATGTTAGCTGAACGACTCAACTTACCTGTTGAAACCTTTTCTGCACTCTCTGCTTGCAGATCAGACTCACAGCGGCGTCTGCTCTTTGTTAATCAACTAGTTCTCAAAATGATCCTCAGTCATATTCCATGAAGAGCTGAAGCGACTAGCTGATCCCCCTTTCCCAGTAGGTGCACATACAAGTACACAAACACACTCACATACTCACATACTCAGACACAGGGATTAGGTTTTTCGGTCAGAAGCCAGTGATTACAATATGTTTATTACTCCACAAGCCAACTGCAGAGCTCTTATCAAACATGCACACACAGTTTTTGCGCTGCTTGTGAACGGCAGAGTTCTTATTAAAAATTGATCTGCAAGCTGTTGTGTGTCGCTGCTTCGCTGAGGAATTCATTACCTCTTTGCCATGCACCACTGTGTCCCACATGCACGCTTGCACACAC
The DNA here is from genome assembly GCF_021018895.1 of Seriola aureovittata. Taxonomy (NCBI): domain Eukaryota; kingdom Metazoa; phylum Chordata; class Actinopteri; order Carangiformes; family Carangidae; genus Seriola; species Seriola aureovittata. The sequence goes on along the minus strand of NC_079375.1, from coordinate 17,915,577 downwards.
ACACACAAACACACACGCACACATACACAGTTTAGGCACACAGCATGCCTGCAAGCAATCCCGACCTGTCAAATAAAACAACACCCTTTCGTTTAGAATATTTGAGATTCAAACAAACAAATGCTCCTGTGGGAGGGAGGGAGGGAGGGAGAGAGAGAGGGAGAGAGAAACAAACAGGCATCGAGATGGTGTGATGATGAGGAGGGTAGGATGACAGGGAAATGGTGACTGAAGAATAGGAAAGAGTAAAAAGCTTCCCTCAGAATCAGATAATTGTTTGATGGTAGCCTTTTTCAAGGCGAGGATTGGCAGCGTGTGACTGTTTACACTTCTTTTTCTGCATTTCACCCCCTCCTCATTCTTCAATGGCTCCTCCTCTTCCTCTCTTACTGCTCTTTCATCTTTTCAAACACACTACTTCGACAAATCATTCTTCCATCATTTTCCTCTCTCCCTCTCGCTCGCCCTGCCTCGATCCATTCTCTCTCTCTGCTGTGACGGCCTTCACGCTCTTCAACTCAGTCACCTGTTTTTTTTTTTTTTTAAGCTTCAAAGCTGTGGTTATGTACAAACAAGGCACGAGCAGTAGAAATTGAATTGTGGTTGAACGATTTACTCATCTTTACCCTCAGCTCTCATGTATTAACTAAGGCAGCACTGATTGAAATTCAGCACCATGTTTCACAACCTGCCAAGTGTCCCTGAAAACCTGCTTCAGAGTGGAGTGTAGATGAAGACACAAAGAGAGAGAGCGATAAGGGAAACCGAGAAAATGAGGAGAGATATCGGCCATTTTGTCTGCCTGTCTGTTCTCCTGTCTCTCTGTCTGTCTCCTTTGGCCGTAATGACCTCTCCACATGATCAATGCATCTCCGAGAGTAGCCATTCACCTTCTCCTGGCCCTGTCATTTTCTCTCCGTCTGCCACTTCTGATTCACTGCCTTTTTTTGTGTGTATCTAGTCACTCTGCGACCACTCCATCTCTCTCTCCCTTTTCTATTTCTCACTATCATTGTCTGCCCTTCCGCAAGCCCCCTGCCCTTCTATTACACAGCAGGCCACATTAAATCTCGGTATGTCTGTAATTTTTCTTCATCTCTGTCTTTTTCTTTAATTTCGGCTGCGGCTGTGCCTCACACCTCTGCCAATCTTCCCTCTGCCATCTTTAAAATAGACCTCATTTATGACATTTTAGGTGTTTCTCTGAAACTTCTCAAAGCTTTTAAGGAATTGTTCGGCATTTTGGGAAATAACGCATATTGGCTTCCTTTCTAATGCTTGGATAGAAAGAATATGACGCTTGAACAGGAAGATTATCTTATCTTAGCATAAAGTCGGGAAGCGGGGGAGAACTGCTAGCCTAGCTCTGTCCAAATGTTAAAAAAAGACACCTACCGACACTTAAAATGCGTAAATAAACACAGCATATTCTGTTTGTTTAAATCGTTCTAAAACTAAACGGTAAAAAAAAAGACCAGCTATGGTTTTATGGGGACATTACTTTCTTGACCTCACTGCAACCAGCCATGAAGTAGTTCCTTCCACACCCAATAAAACCACAAACTGTCATCTTTACAATGAGTTTTTTCTACATATTAAACAAACAACATATGACGTGTTGATTGTTTTTGTGTGAAAAAATTCTAGCTGCTGATAGCCGGATGCTTTACACTGAAAAAAGCATGGCTAGCTGTTTCCCCCTGCTTCAAGTCTTTGTGCTAAACTAAGCTAATCACCTGGTGGTTCTGTGTACATACATGTATATGAGATTGCTAGTAATCTTCAGTCTGTAAATGGTTATTGATGTTTACAGCGCAATTTTTTTATAATTTTACCCCCAATACTGTGCTACTATGCTCGTTGTTACCATTAATAATGTAGACAAAAAATACAAATATATGAATAGTAATAAACCAAAGTTATCCCATAAAGAAATTGTTTGACATTTAGTGAAGCACTTATTTTCTAAATCTAGGAGATGGTTAGCTTAGCTTAGCACAAAGACTGGAAACAGTGGGGAATAGCTAGCCTGACTGTCTGAAGGGAACAGAATCCACCTGCCTGCACCTCTAAAGCCCATTAATGAACACGTTATTTCTTGTTTGTTTAATATGATAATAAGTGTAAAAATGACAAATTGTGGTTTTACTAGTTTCTTTAGTGCAAGGCATTTACACTGTGCTGACGAGACTTAGTCACTGCACCCAGCTGAGGAATAGTCCCACACCCATACCTGTATACGTCAGACACACGGACAGAAACATGACTTTTGTATGAATGTGCACGAGTGTACAGATACAGTTGTCAGAAACAGTTGTGAGCTACAGTCAGAAAAGTGAGCAGAGAAGACGGCGACCGTTGTTACATCCGGGTTTATTCAAGTTTTCTATTTTGCCACATCGCACCCACCCAGATGCAGACAGTCAAAAAGACGTGGTGTTTATTCAGGCTCATTTATAACCATTCGTGGACAAAGCAACAGTGTTCAACAAGTGCTCAGCCAGGAACCAACTGCTCAGCCCCCTTTGTTTAAACGATTACAATTGTGGGTCGCACGACTGTGACTGAAGCTCAGCTCTCAGATCTCTTTTTGCAATAAAACAGCTTTGTAAATTTATTTTCTACAAGATAAGCAAACTAATCTTGATCACAAGCGTATTCCACACACCCGCTAGATTTTCACAGCATGCTTTTGATTTTGAGCTGATTAGGAGATTATGAAATGGATGTTGAAGCTCTTTGGTATGTATTATTGTTACACATTGATCTGCGGTGCTGCTTGCATGCTGCATTAGAGCCGCTGCTTATCTACAAAGCCAAGGGCGTGGGAAAATCTACGAAGTCAACCTCCAGCTGACTTACAGTCGGAGTGGAGTGGTCTCAAAGTGCCATTGCTGCAGTTGAGTGGTCTACGGTGTACAGTTCGGTGATGTCTTAACGTGGCCATACTAACCTGAAGTTTTTCTTTCAGTTACCTTGAACGTATGATTTCTATGGGCAACTACATGGACACAGGAGTCATTAATGTTGAGTGCCACGTTAACATATTTTGAGTACCAGTGTTGACAAATCCTAAACTTTACAAACTCATTCACAAAGTCCTATCAACTAGGCAAACTTAAAATTCTTGTCTTCTATTTCCATTTCTTGGTGCCAAGATTTTCTTGCTTAGCTACCTTGACCAAAAAATTTTGATATGCAAGCTTTATGCCAAGTGAATATACCCAAATTTTGAAGCAGCAGGCTCATAAATATTCCACACTGTCAATGATTTTAATTTCACAGAGTGCGAAGTGCCATTTAATGTTTTGTGCATGGATGAAAGAGCACACTTTTTATGTTTTGAGACTTGCTTTCTTCAGTAAACAAAGCAGTTCCAAGTCCTCCACTATCTCTTAAAGAGAGATGGAAATCACCCAGAGGAGAGGCCCTGGCCTGCTAAGATAATAGGATCTCTGCTCGTCTCTGTGCTGGTCTTTGGTCTTCACAAGAGCCAAACCTGCCGCACTAAACACTTCTGCCTTTTCCCCTCATGAAATATGGATTTGTGTACAAGCGGGCACAAATGCTAATCATCATGCAAGTCTGTAAGTGTGTCTTTATATGTGTGTGTGTGCGCGCGTTTGTGTGTGAGTGTAAATTCTGGTGACTTTGTGTTAAGTATGTGTATTTCGAACGGATATGCACGTGTATGTGTGTATTTCGCCAGGCCGAATTAGATTTGGGTTCCGAGGCGAGAAAGGAAAGAGACGCATGGAGGAATTTAGCTATGAGGCTCATAAATAGTTTAGCCACCCAGAGCAGATTCATCAAGTAGCGTGAGGGATAAATCATATTCCTCCCCTCCTCTTTTAACCCATCCTCCCCCCCGATCCCTGGCTTCTCTCTCACCCTGAAGAGCAGGATGGGATAAAAGATGCTGGATGGTAATCCTGAGACTTCAGAGAACCTAATACCTCCCGACACTTGTGCTGTACTGATTCAAGATATGGCTGTAATTCGCACACTCCCACCTGCTTAAACGCAAGTTCACATATACAAATTACATATACACATACACAGGATCAGCGCACCTTCTGGCTTTGTATTTGTCTGTCAGGGAATGGGATCAGACAATATTGACTCTAATGAAAAAGCATCATCAGCATGTAGGTTAATTTACTCCTGTTTCTCCTCTCACATCCACATTTGAGCTGACGTTCACACGGCAACACTCTGAGCCGTGCCACGTAAAACCCGAACGGTCCAATCGATAGTGATCTGTTGCTCTGGACCGTCCAGTGACGTGACAAATATCCTCGTCGGCTGCCGTGAGCAACAATTTCCCCCAAATTGAAAGGCCCCGAGGCCATTCAGGCACTGGTGTTATTTGGCTGCTGTTTTCCCCTCATGGCCATCCATGAAGGATGAACCTCTCTATATATCATCTCTGTCTCATTGGATAGAGCCCAAGCTCCATCACCATAGCAATGGGTGTTTAGCCTACACCCAAGAGACATAGTCATTCCACAGATTGCCTGAAAGAATGAGATTGTGTGTGTGTGTGGCAGCGGATTTTGAAGCTTTCAAAGTGTATGTGTGTATGTGTGTATGTGTGTATGTGTGTGTGTGTGTGTAGATGTGATCCAGTGTTCCTTCTGGTGTCGCCTCCATTTGTCGGTATGAATTATAGATCAGGGTTGCCTTGGGATTTATAATAAAGGCCGAAGAGTGTCCCAGTCACACACCTGAGCCCTCTCCTCTATTTTGAAGCAAGTAGAAACAACTTTGAAACAACCTGTTCCACAGCAGGCTGCTCAGACGGCCACATGCACGGGCTTCCAAACAAGATATTACTTTTCTTGTGACTCTTCAGGTACCCCGCCCTCCTCCTGCTTCGTCCGAAATGAGCAATGTATGCAAATGTCTTTCCATCCATCATGGCTCCTGTCTTTCCACTTTCTCCTCTCTGCCTTCATTGCTCTCTAAGCCATGTTCTCTCCTCTTTCTCTGGTTTCTTTGTTTAGCTCCCCGACTCTTCCCCTCTTCCCTCTGCCCCCCCCCGAGACGCCCCTCTCTCTGGAGTGCGAGACTCTGAGCCGTTTGCTCCTTCATTACTTCGCTCTCTCGTCCCTCTCCCTCGCTCTGTCTCTCTGGGGGGGGGGGGGGGGGGGGGGGGGGCTGCAGTGGGTTTTCATTACCCAACAAGTCAATCTTCATCACGGCGTCCTCTGTGCGCTCTCATTGGCTCAAATACACATTGTCACACACACACACACACACACACCCACACACACACACACACACACTTTCATACAGGTGAACGCCGCCTGCATCCTCCTATACTTCAACATGTAGCTTTCAAGGCAAATCTTTACACATTGTCTGCTAATGACTTTAATACATTTCATCTTTTGATTGGGCGCAGAGGGAACGGCAGAAAAGGCAAACTCATGAAAAAATGGCCAGTAAGGAACCGTGTGTGGTTTGTACGTAGCATATGGAGTCACACCAGATAATATAATACATAATATGCTAATGCAGAGCTTGTTGTCTTTTCCCTGAAACCCTTTGCTAAGTTGTAGTTGCGGGCTTACTCATCTGCAATGGGCCTGTGGGAAGGTAAAGCTACCACACAGAATATCAAGTAAGGTGCATGTGCATATATACACTTTCTCATTCCTGTTCTCTACTTACTAAAAAAAAAAAAAAAACATCATCACAAAGGCTTATAGTTGAATCAGTGAGCTGATTTAAAGGCTGTATCATCACACAGTTACCGGCCACAAGGTGTCGTCATACGTGATTGTGTGTCTTGTGGTGTGTTTGTGCACAGTTTATCCCCAGCCTTTGTGTGTTTGTTTGATACTGGCTTTATTTTTCTCTTCTCATCATAGAAATTACTGATGGAGAAAAAAAATCATTTCTCGCAAGTGCTTCAGAAATTCCTCCACGTGACTGAGGGCCTGGGGTCTTGAAAATGAAAGGGGACTGAACTCAGTTACACACACACACACACACACACACGCACATACACGCACATCAATTTTATGTCCCCTTGTTGAGTGCCTCTAGAGAAGAGACAGTCTGCAGCCAGCCAGTAGTTTACTCCTGAGACAGATTCTTGTTTAGCATTTAGATTGGCTTGATCAACCACCAGTTAGCCTATATATATATATATATATATATATATATATATATATATATATATATGTCTGTGTGTATGTATGTGTGTGTCTGTGCGCATGTGTGTGGGAGCACGTGGATAGGCAATTATCTTTGTAGGCTTCTATGAATGTGTACCTCTGTACACATATGAGGGCTGATGCCTTCACATATTTGTGTGTGTGTGTGTGTATGTGTGCACGCACGCACGTGCACGTGTGCTTGTGTGTGATGAGCCATGGCTCACAGCTCTTGGTGAACACTCCAGGCCAAGGTTGCCAATGAGACTTAGTGAGGCAGTGAGCCAGGGTCACACAAAGTTACACATTAATCTTTTAGAGGGAACCCCGCCACCATCACCACACTGTACCAGAAATTTCCCCGCACAACCAATCCTCACAGTATCATATGTGTTAATCCAAAATCACACATATGAATTAAAATATTCCAACTCTAAAAGAAATAATATTTTATAGTAAAAAAATGTTTAAAAGTGCAAGGCGAATACAGTGGTGCCTTTATCTGTTCAATAATTACTAGAGGATCTCAGAAACACTCAATCAGTCAAACTGTATTTGAGGAGGAAGGTCTGAAAAGGTTAATGGGATTCTTACGTCATATGTACGCGCAAACGCACACACAAACATGCACACACAAACACACATGGCTAAACCGAGTGCGTTTTCCGGGCTCACTAGATGTATGTTTAAATTAAGATCACATCATTTAATCTCAAATTTGTCAAGCACCATCTGTGTATTGTTTTTGAGCACACTAATATACCTTTGTAGTAGGTCACACAGCATTCGTTATAATACTAGTTGGTGTGTATGCGTGTATCCATCCGTGCATGTGGGTTGCACTGCCTCTCACCTCTCGTTTACCCCGAGTTCAGCCAGAGTTCACAGTCCCCCCAACGCCACTTAATGTGTGTGTTGGTGAAATAAGAGAGACACAGTGTGTGTGTTTGTGTGTGTCTGTGTGTGTCTTTGTGTGTGTCTTCAGTTCTCTGCCTCGAGTCTCCCCAAAAGCCACTTATGTGCTCACATAGTTATGACTGTGTAGGGAGAGACAATTAGTGTGTGTATGTGTGTTCACATGTGTATTTTTGCCTCGCCCGAGCATGCGTGCGTGCGTTCGTGACAGATGTCCAGTTTCTGATGACTTGGGGTTCTGTGATGTTGTTGCCCCTGAGCGTCTATTTAATAGCCCGTTGTGACATTATAGTTACAGCTCTATTTCCTGCTGCTACACAGGTGACGGATGTGCGGTGTTTGACAAACTACATTACCCTCTTTCTGTGCAGCATTCAACCTGTTAACTACATAGAAATCGCACACCTTCTCCTCCCGTTCATGTTTTGCCACTGGGTAGTTGTGCGAGAGGGGTGAGGGTGATAACACTTTCTGGCAGAGAGACATAGAAAAGGTGGGGACAATGCATTTACTCTGCGTGCACATGTGTGTGTATTGGCCTGAAATAATCCAGCCTCGAGGTGATGTGCTGGTAATGGTGCTGCAAGAGGCGGGCTGGCTTTCTCTTTCTTTCAGAAAAACGCATATAACCGCAGTCACACAGACGCACACCTGTTGTGGTCTAAGAGGAGTCCCACAGTGTGTGTTGATGTGCACATTACGGCAGCAGTGTGCAGACAGGACAGAGAGCTAAAGCAGATTTGACAGGCTGTCCTAGGCACTAATGCTACAAATGGCTGCCTGGATAGAAATATCTTCATCATCCCGGACAAATAGGCTGTCACTCAGCCCTCCAAAACTCTTGTTGACTGGGTCCCACCCCTCCTCTCCTCTCTCTCTGTCTCTATGTCTCACGCACAAACACTTTTTGTTGATGTCATCACTTCTTTTGCTTTTATTCTGATGTCATTTTCCCTTTCCTTCCTCTGGAAAGAGTGAGAGCAAACCGTTTTCTGGCTTTGAGTTTCTGTGTGTGCGTGTGTGTGTGCATGTGTGTGTAAGAGAGAGAGAGAGAGAATAAGTATGTGTGAGGGAGATCATAAATGAGACTGACGCTTGGCCTTTGTTTGAAATATGAAACCGCTCTCAGATGTATAATATTACAGCAATAGAACAGCAATCAGACGTTAATTGAATCTGGGTTATGACTTTTCTGTGTTCTCGCTCAGCTGAGTGTCTCTCCCGCTTTCCCCCTCTGTCTTTCTCCCTCCCTCTCAATGACTCTCATTTTCTTATTCCTCCTGTATCCCTAACTAACCCACTTTCTTCTGCCTACTGTCTCTTCATGTATCTTTCCCATGTATTTAAAGTAATCCTTGTGGCATGTTTCACCCCGTGCAGCCTGCCAGCCCCTCCCTGCCCCTCTCTCTGTTGTTAACTGCCGCCGCAGCATGCAGCAGGATCCCCCTTCTCTGCTTCAGTTACGCCGTTCACGTCTCATTAAGAGACCTTCTGGTGAAATGTCACCGTCTTAACTACTTTTCGACATGGGACACTGGCTTTCAAATGTAGAAAAGTGATGTGCGTCTTTTGTGTGTGTGAGTGCCCTTGTGTGTGTCGCTGAATCTGAGCTGCCACTTGGTCTGTCGCTCCGTGTCTACGTATATGTATGGTTGTGTATTTCTTATGAGAAAAATGTGGGGTATTATGCGAATAGAGGCTGCTGGTCATGCTCTTTTTCTTTTAGTGAGGTGAGGATTCGTGTTTAAGTGTGAGGGTAGAATCAGAATAAAGGCTGAGGTTAGGTTAGGGTTGAGATTAAACAACAGGCTATTAAAGTCAGGTTTAGTCTTAAGGGAAATGAATGCATTAACTGAGCGTCCTCACAAGCAGAGTAATACTACTTACTACGTGACTGAGTGAGTGTGTGTGTGTGTTTGTGTGTGTGTGTGTGTGTGCGCGCGCGTGTGCTTCTCCTCCCTCATGAAATGGGAGACTATCTATTCAGCCTGACCTTCTCCTTAATTGCTTGGTTTGGGTTCTGTCTCTGCTCATTTCAGGAACAGCGGTCTCCATGAAATGACTGCTGACTCCCAATTGTCTCTGGCAAAACCTCACTATACCTGTCGCTGCTGACAACCCACAGGCCCGCATTTTGTCCATGCACACTTTTAAGCCGAGGCGCAGCGACGCATACATGTGCATCAATTGTTGCCAGGGAAACTAGAAAGTAAGGCAATTTGTTCTTCAATGTCACCTGAGGTCATACGTGTGCACATCAGACATGGTGGTATGTTTGCAGGGGCTGATGTTGCCTCTTTGTCCTTCTGGTCACAGAATTGCAGTGTCCTGTTCCTTCAACCTTCCCTTGTGACTGTTTTGATATTTCATCCTCCAGCTGTCTCTCTTGCAGCTCACTTGTACATGAATTTCTTTAGAGTCAGACCTTTGACAACTGGAAGGAACAGCTGACAGAAGATAAACTTTTAAGGACTCCAAGCAGAGAAACCGAACAGTGGTGGTCCTTCTACTGAAGGCATCTCATGATCATCAAAGTTGTGTTTTAAGGGAACAGGTTGACATTTAGGGAAAAACCCTTATTCCCTTTCTTGCCAAGAGTTACATGAGAATATGAAGCTGCTGCCTGCACCCAGCTTAGTTTAGCATAAGGGGGAAACAGATAGCCCACCCACCTCTCAACATCTGTGAAGATCTCTAATTAACCTTTAATGACAGGACTACTGTAAGTTACTGTTCCCAGCCAAGGAATGGTCACATAGCCCCCTCATAAATCCATAACATGTTATTTTTACAACTGAGATGTTGTACAGATTAGACAAACAGGATCAGTATGTTCATTAGTGAGCCTCAGAGGTGCTGGTACAGTAGGTGGCAGAGCCAGGCTAAGCTATCTGCCTGCTGTTACCACACAGACGTGAGATTGGTATTGATCTTCTCATCTCAAGTCTTGTCAAGAAAGCAAAACTCCCTGTTTGCTAAAATGTTCAACTCTAATTTTAAAAACATAGTGGGACGAGAAAGCGTAGAGACAGAAAAAGAAAGGCGGCTGGATAAAAATGTCTAGTTCTGTCTGAAGAACCAATAGTTCCAAAATTTGCTCTAGATACATGCAGTGCTGGGATACAAACATTGACAAACAAAGCAACAGTAACTAAGGAGGGCAGGGCTTAACCCTTCAATATGTGATACTCCTCAGACAGCAAATTCAACATTCAAATTGAACTATAAGTTCATTTAAATGAGCCATTAAACAAAACACTAATACACAAAAACAGGCTGCAATGAATGGGCAATCTAGTCTACAGTTTATCTAGAGGCGATTAACAATGTGCAGTTTTTCCATTATTCAGTTTCTTGAAATATTTGGGTTGGTGTTCTGCTGAATCTTTCCTTTTGTGGAAGAGAATTGGGGGAAACATTTCACAAATATCGCTCGGAGGAGGAAACAGCATTCTCCTCGTCAGCTGCTCTGGCGCTGCGAGGAAGAACGACTATACTTAAAACAAATTAGCGAGATGAGGACGAGGCGTTGAGATATTGTAAGAATGACAGACTGACCGCTGATAGCGAGCAAGTAATATGGTCAGATCAATCAGCTGTAAGACAGAAAAAAAAAGAGATTATTCCTATTAATTCCTTCTCCTCTGATCCCTCATTCATTATTCCATGCCTTATGGCTCCTATCTACTCTTATCTCCCCTCTCTTCCCTCTATTATCCTGTTGGTTTCAAATTCAAGAGGCAGCTTCTTCTTCGCACCCATCATTTAATAAATTCAGCCCAAAACCACCACTCCTCTCTGGTAGCCCACACAGGAGCCAGTCGCTAATCAGCTGGCCCCTTTATTAACCCTGTTAGCTGCACCTGTGGCATGCTGCCTCCAGCTCTTGGCATTGAAAGCAGCAGCACGCCCACCGAGCTGGGGTGTAATGTTGCTGACCGATTATGAGGTTCATCTGAGATTATGGGCATTTATCACAGATGGAGTCTCTGCCAAAAAAAATAAAGTGTAATCTAGGTTTTATCAACAGTATTTTATGAGCATGAATTAGTGTCTCCTGGTAGAAATAAATGTTTTTCTATCGATACATTGTGAGCTGTCTAAATTATTTGTCATTTCTTTAATGTTATTTTTGGACTTAAGTCTGAAAATTGAAGTTTGACCTTAAATGTGAGTCTGTGGGTAATCTGAGCAGAATGTGTTGTCAAAGAACTACAAAGCACTGCCTTGGGCATATTGTCTGGGCTTTGGTTCACTGCCCTAAATGAGAATTTCAGCACTGCCAACTTACCTGGGCTGTGTTCACTATCTCGTCTCTCCCTCTTTCTCTGTCTGGCTGACAGTCTAATTGTCATGTGGGCAGCCTCTGCTGCATGGATTTAGTGTCGCGCTTGCCTTAATTTAATTGAAAAGCTGCGGAAAGGAAGGAGGAGGGAAAGGAGGGAGGGGATGAAAAACAGATAAATAAAAAGTGGAACCAATCTTTGGCGGGTGCGCTGGGCGGTAAAATGGCTATGTGCGGTGAATAATGCATGGGGGAGATGGATAGGTCTGCGTGGTTAGAGCCCAGGACTGCTGGCGCTTCATTACCGAGGTGTTTGTATGCTGATGCTGTGATGCCAGCTCCTTCGCTCTGTGACAGAGAAGTGGCTGCAGAGGTCCCACCTCCCTAAACTATCTCACATTTTGTCTTTCATTTTGTCTTTCACCCTCTCTCTCTTCTTCTGTAAATTTTAACGCTTGAAACACCCAACACACCCTGTCCTCATATCTATCTGTGCGTGCGTGTGTGTGTGTGTGTATGTGCGTGTGTGTGCGTGTGTGTGTGTGCGTGTGCATGCGCCTCAGTCTGAGTCAATTCTCCAATGGTACGATAGCAAAGCACAAGCAGATGGTATTTAAGCCTCCCCCTTCTTGGGAGCAACTCTCCTACTACCACACACACACACACACACACACACACACACACACACATAGTTATAGCCAGCTTCTCACAGAGCTAGTTTACACAAGAGACAGTCTGTGAGACAAGAGTCAACTTTTGCGCTTGACCTTTGACCCATGCTGCACCTGTCCTGTCTGTCCTACAGGTGTCCTGTTGATACAGATCTCTACCCTTTAGAGTTCCTTTCATTTCTCTTAGAAGCCCGATCAAAACAAATGGTTGGTTATTTGTACTGCACACTGTGTGAAGGTTGAATAGACTGAGTGCATTTATTGGACATTTTACTTTACCACTTGTGAAACTTGATGGGTGTGGTTCCAGACTCACCTCAGCCACCCATTTGTTCATGCTGTGTGCCAATGTTTAAACACAAATATCACCCCAAAAATCACGGTCAATTTATCAATATCAACTTCAAGTCTGTAGTTTCTGCTGGGCTTGCAGTGGTGGCCACGTTCTGTGTGCTCTATTTCTGTTTTCAACAACACGACTGCTGGAAATAATCAGGGGGTTGCTGTGTTTTAGTCAAACAAAATAAACAACCCACAATGTACCCACTCTGGAGACGTGTGCAGTTGAAAATGCAGGAGCGGGGCGAGGTTGTGTCAGTGTTGTTGTGGTTTGAAGGAGCTCCCACCTAGCTTGCTTTCCTTACATGAAAGGAAATTCCAAGGAGCTAAATGCAAATTAAGGGGAGAATGTCACTTTACCTCTTGCTCTGATCACAGGATACGTTGCTTTTAATTATCCTGGGTGCTGGATCTGTTTGTGCGGCTGGCTGCCAGTCGCTAAAACAAACACCATGGACTCACTTGAGGTTGTAACTGTGTCCTAAAAGACGCATTTGGATAGAAAACAGTAAATTCTGCGAAGCTCTCAATGTGTTTTGTTTGAGTAGCAGGTCTCCAGAAGGCCAGGCCTATGGCGTGCCGGCATCCTGTTATGTATTCTATTTCATTATATTCAACCTCCCAGCCTGCTCTCATCAGTGGATCAGGAGTGTGCCGTCTCGCAGGCACACCGAGATATAATTACTTTCTAACACACGAAGAGCAGAGAGAGAGAGAGAGAGAGCGGCAAAGAGTCAGAGAGAGGATGAAGGAATGAACAATGAAGTTTAATTATGCTTTATGGCAACAATTATAGAATGAAAACAGAAAGTCAATAGGCAGAAACATTGTCTAATTTTCTCTGCTGAGGTGGACTGGGTTTTGCAAAGGGCCTGAGGCAAACCAAAATGAGAAACAGTCGAGGGGAAACAAAGAAAAGAGGGAGAATATGCCTGATCATATTTATTAGAGAAAGAGGAGAGTCGGTGTAACTCCAAATCCTTCTGTGATTTATTTATTTTTCCCCCTCTCATGTTTCCTCATGCAAGCCGAATGTACTACTTCACTAATTGCAACCTTTGCAAGTAATTAGGAGACTGTAATGGATTCCACTTATACTCTCCTCACCTTGATAATTGTGGATGTATAGTTTTGCCCCGCTCTTTGTTTTTTTGAGGTCAGTGAAGACACAGAATTCGAGGAGCGCCACACGCGGCCTGACATTTTGTTTTCTATCACTTACTCAGAGACTATCAGGATCAGTGGGATTAGCAGTTTGATTATCATGCCTCATTGGCAGCAGTACTATGAGGCTCACACACACACACACATACACACACACATACACACATGCACGTCTACTCCCACACAGACAAACACAGGCTCAATCAAGGACAGATTAATTAAAGGGAACAGTCTAATTAGTGTCATTAAGGAAGGAATAATAGAGAGGCTTGTACATGGGGACAAGAACTGAAGAAAGCTGTTTACACATGCGCACACACGCACACACGCACACACACACACACACGCTCACATACCCCCACTTTGAGAACTTAGTCAATCATCGATGTCCTTAAAGAAGAATTGTGTATCAATTTGTTTGGGAGGTTTTAATGGTGTTAAATCAATATTTCGCTATTGAACACATTACATGGAACACAATATCCCTCCCTTTTTCGTTCTTTGTCTGTGATCATGTCTTTTCAAGTTGGAAAGGAGCAGACAAAAGTGGGCACAGCTGAGTTGCCATGAGCAACAAGCCCCTCATGGTAACCTGGAGTTACTCAGTCGCCAAAAAAAAATGCCTTGGGTAGACTGTTGAACACAAGAGCCGAGGAGCCGATCAGTAATTGGTTTAAACACACGCAGACACATTCATGCATTCATGATTGCACAAAAATACACACACACACACTGGCTGCAGCTACAAGAGCCAAAATGTATAAGAAAGTAAGTGCTTGGATGCCCTGTAGCAGAAAACCTATGAACACCATCATCTCTTTTTCTCCTCCGCGAGTACTCCCCCCTCACACACTCAGGGTGCAGAAAAACAGAACATCTCACACACACACACACACACACACACACACTCGCAGACACACCTGATTTTATGCTAGAGGCTGCATAAATATGAATCAGGGGTGACAATGGCGTGCAGAGTGGAGCCCTGTGCATCCTATTTTCATCATTTACCTTAGGCTAAATGGATTTGGAACACTGTTGGATGGCTCACCTCTCACACTGGTTTGCCTACTTAAATGTGAAAAATGGTACAGTTCCAAACCCAACTGTACGTTCTTTCATTTGTTTCCCATTCTCTCACTTGCCTCTGCTCCTGTACTCACAACTAGTGACACAATGACTCTTTGTAGAAAAAGTGAACCACAAAATTGCACAGGTATTATCACTGCACTGATATGCATCACGCATAGTATGCTGCAATCACACTGGTGCAGCCATTGAACTTGTAAATGGAGCGGAAGCGAAATCAAAAACAGGCAAAAGCGAAAGACACAAAGTGGTGAGGGAAAAGGTTGTTTTATGGTTAATATACATTGTGTTCGCAGTCGCACCATGTTAAAGCGCTGGTTCGTCCAAATGACCAAAAACATATTTTCTCACTTACCCCTGGTGCTTTCTAGTCACACAGATTGTTTCGGTTTTATTTGCCCATATTTTTTGAAATATCTGTTTCTCAGATTTATGCCTTCACCCCAATACACTGGAGGTGAATGTAATTTCATTTTTTATATTGCCCACAGCATCCTAAAAATGAAAAGACAAGACAAAAAAGCTTAACAGTGTCATGTCTTTCCAGAGTCAGTGACTGGATTCCTCCTGCTAGACTTCACTGTGATCACTTTCAGCTGCAGCTTCTCTCCTGTTGAAATCCAGATGAAAGTTGATGACAGTGAGGTCTGTGGATTATCTGAAATGACAGGAATGTTGATTTTTTATTTTTTTTATTTTTTCTAATATAATTTTTCAGATCTGTGAACATCACAAACTAAATACCATTCACCTTCATTGTATTATCTAGAATTCAGAGCAGATACAGCCCTGCAGTAAAACACATCAGAGTGGGTTGCGCTGGTGTGGGTGCATTGCTTCAGGTTTGAAATATGATCCAGGAAATCCAGGTTGAGTCACAGATGAATTTCCCGGCTAGCTGCAAGCCTTTGCAGAGCTCGCCTTGTTGTTGGGACGAATCAAAATTAGATCACGTTCGCCACTACAAACAAACAGCTCGAGAATTTGTTTCTGACTGGACTGAGATCACACCTTAAAGGGAGTTGATGTGGCTGTTTGGCTGCGCTCTCGACTAATTGCTTTGTTTCAGATCTGCCCAAACGGCCGCAGTCTCAGAGAGAGATATGGTGTGGGTAAATAAAACCTAAACTCTCTGCATGGCTAGATCCCACTTGAGATAAGTAAGAAAATATGTTTTCCTAATTTCAGTAAGCTGATCCTTTAAAAGCTAATGCCCTTGACTCATTGTGTATCTCATCTCACTCTTCTATCTGTCTGTCTGTCGCTGTCTTTCTCTCTCCCCCTGTTTCCACCAGCTTCTCTCTCTCCTCCTTGTCCTTTGTCCTCACTCTTTACCCATTCTCCCAGGTCCTCTCTCTCTCTCTCTCTCTCTCTCTCTCTTTCTCTCCACATCCCTCCATCCTTCAGTCCCTCCTGATGGCAACATGTTTATCCATTATTGATATTCTGACTGGGCTCGCTTCCCGCCCCCGTCGCCCCACTTTCCTACAGCCTGCCCTACTTCAGCAGAGTCCTCACGAGACACTCACACACATACATAGATGCACAAGTTTGTGTGAGACAAAAGTTGTGATAACCCTGAGTGTTTATTGAAATGTGTGTGTGTGTGTGTGTGTGTGTGTCTTCAAGTCGGTGAGACAGAAAGAGAGAGACTAAGTGAAAGTCCACACACAGCAAGTTCCTATATTTAGATCCATATAAGAGACTGTTCCCAGCATCCAACCGCGCATACACAGAGCTTAGCGATGCATTACCGTCTCTCAGGCATCCAGTCGCCAACTGTTCAACTCTGAAGCTCTGTTTATGTGCGCCTGCGTTCACACACGTTATAAGGAACAGCGGCTTTTAAAACAACCGTTTTACTGTTGATTTCTTCAGCTCCTTTTTATCCTAAGTGTGGTTAAAAAAAAAATGTCGTTCATAAAGCTTTTGGAAGTGTTTTTACTTTTCTAATTCGCTGTGTTCAAGCCAATTAGCATCTAACGCGTTCTTTTTCTATTACAGCTGAGCTCCCTTGCATGTCGTATTCAAGAATATGTGCGTGAGGCTCAAGAAGCACACACACACACACACACACACACACACACACACACACAGTTTGAGAGCTTTGATTAGGCAGACTGTGGAGTGTATTAGCGTGTGATCCTTTGAAGGGAAAACATGAAAACGTTTGTTGTGCTTGCAGCAAAGGTTTGTTTGGTGCTGTCGCTCGACTTTGCTCCGCAGGGCCCTCGCAGTTGGTCGGCTGTTTTGAAGCCGTTATCAAATAAGATTCCTCATCTGCTACTTTCCTTTAGCACCAGATTGGCTTTAAGCTCTGTTGAATCCTCTTCCACTTCATTATGTGCGTAGGTTTCTTCTTGAACGTCCCGTTGTATGTGTGTTTGTGCATGCATGTTTGCTGAATATGTTCATTTTCGTAATCTGCACGTCTGTGCGCATGTGTCCATGTCTGTGTGCATCGTGTCGTCTACTCAGGTGTGTGTGTATATGTGTGTGTGTGCGTGTGTGTGTGTGTGTGCATGCACATGCACATGCATACGTGTGACCATGAGAGAGTGTGCAGAATTTTCCCCTGTGCTGACTTTTAATTGTTCTGTGCTTCTGAGAGTGTGTATTCAGTTTAGTCCACAGCAATTGATCTGGAGAATAATGGTTGGTGGAGAGTCCCAGGTCTCCAGAACCACTGTCTGAAACTCCTTGTAATTACCTCTGGGACCACTGGCAATGATGATGGGAGGGAGAGAGAGAGAGAGAGAGAGAGAGAGAGAGAGAGAGAGAGAGAGAGAGAGAGAGAGAGAGAGAGAGAGAGAGAGAGAGAGAGAGAGAGGAAAAGAATGAAACAAAGAGAGAAAATTGATAGAAGAAGAAACTGACAGAGAGATAGCAATAATATGTGAGGAAACCCAAGTACTGTGAAATTCCAAAATTCCACAGATTTTAAAAAGAGCAGATGGGTTTAAACAGATTTTCACGCAGATTTTATGAAATTTTGTTTTTCATCTGCTGTATTTCCCGCTGAAAAAATCACTGATCACCAGAGTTAACAGTTAACAAGGTCCTTGTGTGAAAAGAAAGGCTCAAAAATTGAACAAAAAAATGAGGAGAAAAGGCCCATTAGCTGCACCGCATAAAACAAAATGAAACAATAAATGATTAAACCACAATGGTTACACTGCAGGTAGGTATCAAAACGAATTTTAAAATCTTACCTACTCCCAGGACTCCCTTTTATCCTTTATTCTTAGAATTAGAAAGCCTTTATTGTCATTGTGAGCTCTGCATACAACGGCACCAAAAAGGAGCGCTCCTCTTTGGTGCAGAGGAAAATCCAGACAAGCAACATCAAAAACACAACGACACAGATTCTTTCTATTGATAAAAATAAGAGAAATAATAATAAATACACACACACACACACACACACATATATATAAACACTAAAATATGAACCTGAGTGAACTATACGGCACAATAATAAATAACATTGTTCATATGGTTTTGCACATGATGAAATGTCAGTATGAATTGGTGGCAATGTTACACGAAAGTCAAAAATCTGAATAAGCACTGATCAACTTTCGCTTCTTTTACATAAGAAAAAGAAGAAGAAAAAAAAAAGATTCATAACTATGTGTAAAATATTGCGTGATACAGAAGGTGCGTGGGTCTAGGTGTATAACAGCACCATATATTTCCAGAGGCAGCTTATCATTCTGCTTGTGCCATTGTCAGTCTAAGTCAATTTAAAGATCTGCAGTCTCTCCCATAAGTTGTTAAGCTGTTAGCAGCAGAGCAGCCCAGCCACTTTCTGTTGGTTCGTGCGTGCGTGCGTGTGTGTGTGTGTTGATCCAATCAACAGGAGACACGCTCGTGGAGAGCAGAGGCCAGACACAAACACACATGCTTCAGAGTTATCAGTGCTAACAAGTACAAGGCTGCAGTGATCTCCCAGCAGAGCCGCGTCCTTTGGAAAAAATCATTTGTGGTCATTGTATTTTTCTTTGTCGGCCTGAACATGTCGTTTTCATCCTGAAGCATTGGATTCAAATCTGAGCTGATTCACATCGAATAGATTAAGGGGAGGATTGATTCAATGTTTTTTCAAAGTGGTGATGCTCATTTCAAGCATACACATATAAACATAGTCATCACCTGCACTCGCGTACACAAGCGCACACACACATACTCACCTGCAAACAATGGGAGGTGAACATCATCAGTAACTCCAGCAGTATGGCAAATAGCTTTGTGCTGTTGTTAAGGTATCATCATTTCTCTTTCGCCCTCGTTCCATATCCACAAAAAGATTACATCGGGAAGAGCGTGCAGATGAAACTGGGGAGCCAGAGAGCAGGGGAATAGGGGATGGGGAAGGCGACGGTGCCGAAATGAAAACTGGAGATTACTGATCAACGGGTAACACAGGATGAATATTTGATTCAGCCTTTTGTGATGTTTTCTTATCTGAAAACACATATTACTGTTATATTGGTGTGTTAAGGACATGCAGGGCTGGGGTTCAATGCAGGCGCAAAGGATTATTTTTAGATGGAACATAAAAGTCGGCAATTCTCAGTGTTGCTGTTCCATGGGAGAGGATCTATTGGTTGTATCATGGTGAAATTACATTTCATCTAACAGAGATTTCAGTTAGTGCTTTTGTTCCCTTTTGAATGGAAGAAAGCCTTTTGGGTGTTTGAGTCATTTAATGCTGGATCTTCTGAACTGCCGCATTGTTGCTGGGGCTTCACACTATAAATGACTTATGTCAGTGTGAGAAACATTCAGGTATTCACAAGATAAAACAAAAAATCACAACCACTATACTGTTTCGGGAGGAATGTATAGCTCTATATGTGTGTGTTACTGTGTTTGGATTATACTGGATGGATAAGGATTATGTCCTTGTACTGGAGATCATCAGTAAGCAGTGGTGCATATCCGAGGGCTGATAACATTTTAAACATTGATGCGACTTTGAAAATAACACATTAGGAGTTTATTGGCTTTGAGAGGTAAATGCTGGCAGGTATGTTTGTGAGCGTGTGTGCACACACACATGTGGGTACGCGCACACACACTCACACACACACACACTAAACATCCCTGTCCTTGTAATTGCTCCTCTCATTGCCCCGAGGCTGCGTGAGCTGGCATATAAGCTATATAATAAAGCATATTATCCTGGCTGGTAATGCATTTCTGCCTCCTCCAGTCTGATGACAGCTGGAATTGAGCTCTGCGTGTTGCAGAAGGTGATCCATACTAAATTCCTCCAGGCAGCTTGGAGCTCTGTGTCATAGCGCTGACCTTCTCCTGACAACTAGCATAATGAGTTTTGGAACAGCAGCATCTTCCATGAATGAGCAAGGTTGCTGTTTAGGTTTTACTTTGATCTCCGTACACTGAAGATGGCGTATCTGGGATTTCAACCAGCAACAGTCCAGGAGAGATTTACAGAGGTCCTCTAAAAATCAATTTCAGCTAAGAAATTGCAAATCAGAAACTTTTTCTTGTAGATTTCAAGAGAGATAATCTTTTGTTCAGTCACTGATAACTGCCATTGACTTGTAAACAAAAGCAGCGGTAAGCAGGTGCACAAAGTAATGTTTCCCACTTTGTTCTGGTCTATTTATTGTATCAGAATTGGCGCCAATCCTCCTGTCAAGTTGTAAAGGGAGCGGTAAATAAAGTTGTCCTGCCACTCATTCTGAATACACCTGTACTCCCACGAAACAGCTGCGCTCTGACACAATACCATACTTTTCCAGTGAAGAAAAATGTCTGCAGTTTGGCGATTCTTTGATCTGAGTGAAGCAAACTGTCAGCTGTGCCAGTTTGAGGTGTTTGGTAGTGTTGCAACTGTGAGACAGGTGAAGCCTGCCAGAGTCAGTTGGAATAACACCATAAATAAAGTAATATTATCTCCGCTATCTCTCAAGCAAAAAAAGAAAACCTTCCATCCAACATAGACACTCAAATTCTCGGGGTGTAACAGTTCTGAAACCGAGACCCAAACAGCGATACAAACCACAATCTTGTGTCGCAATACCGGAAGACAGGACCACAATTTTGTAAATATTACACATTACACCACATTTTATTGTCTTGTAACTGCGTGTGTCATGGGACTATTCTGGTCCAATCATGAATGAGTGATCATGCCTGCAAGTTAGGCTGGTTTAATTAGCTCAAGATGGATGATAAACCACATTCAACTCCAAAAACAAACAAACAAAAACATTGAAGTTAAAGATTAAAGCCATTAAATGTAGGATTGGCACGTTTCTGGCTTTGAGCCTCCAGTGGCGCTGTCCTTCCACGTTGCTGCTTTTTAGTGCAACAGATTCAGGACCTAAATCAACATGAACAGAAGAGTTAGTGGACAGATGGTGGAGTATACTGTTTTTCCATTGCAGATGCTTGCAGGTTATTCAGTAAGACTTTCGCTGATAAAATGAACAATGATTTCTATATCCCCAGTGAACTCGCTCGGTATATATAATATTTAGCAGACCGTGAATGAGGAATGAACTGTGGTCATGTATTTGTATGGTTACATGGAGTACATTTTCTCTCAGATGGTAACTAACAATATTAGAGAGAAATCCCAGCCTTGCTAAGGTGCATTATTAGCGATGAGACGATGGTAGTAACACAAAGTTGGCGGGAGTGTTAATAAAAAAAGAAGTGTGGCTGACACCAAGTGTGTAAAAAAAAAAAAAAAAAAAAATTGTAGGGGGTGTGTGAACCGTTGCCATTTTTCTGTCTATGTGGGCTGCAGGGTGTGTAGCGGTGGTGTATTTTCAGTGTATATAGTAGGAAAGTGTTGGGGGTTTTCAAAGAGAGATGGAAGCGTGAGAGAGAGAACAGGGGTTATTTAATGATCAGAGCAGTGTAATTACCTCCCAGTGAGGTTCAGCCTTTTAGACAGATGATTATTCAAGAAGAGAAATCTCATTTGCATCTTGTACAGTAATATGTAAAAGTGTTCACTCTACACAAAATTAAATTGCCACATTGATTTTTTTTCTCCTCACTAAAAGTACATTTTTGTCCTTTTTCAGCAGAATTATGGTTTTACATGTAGATGAATTTATCTGCGAGCGTAAAAGAGAAGATGGTCTCTGCAGTTCTCGTATCCACTCATGTCTCTGGAGTTCAGCTTGGGGATCATTAACAAGGTGTTAGACATTATACTCTCTGCTCTATAATAAGGAGATGAGAAAAGAGAGGCCATGCAGTGAACCTGTGCCAAAGCCCCACTACAGCTCCTCTAAAGAAGGCAGGGAGTTTCACTATGAATGGAAATTAGCTCGAAGTAATTTTTCCAAATATTTGCAACACTTTACTCTGCATGTCCACCTCTCTTCAGTCTCTACACTACCCACACACCCACACACACATACACACACACACATGCACACACCCCTGCTCTTGGCAGGCCCACAGCTATCAGTATCTTCAAAGTATGAAATCGAGGACCCTGCTTTCATTCACAGCACCTCCAATTAGAGTGGGAGTGAAATAGCACGGAGTGAGTGTAATGACAGCAATCTAAGCTGTGTGGGGGAGAGCAGAAGAACATCTGACTGAGCTCATGTCACATTTGCTGCTGTACCACCCGGGGACAAATGAAGAGATAGAGGGGAAAAAAAGATTTAGAGGGAAAGATAGAACATTTATAACAATATATTGGATTGTCAGGGTAAGATAAGAATAAGTAAATGAAGGTGGAGGATTGAGAGAGGCATGGTGAGATAATAAAACAAAAAAAAAAAGAAAGGAGATGATTGACAGAGAGCCATCTGTTGATCTTCATGCTTATTTGTGTTGCTTTGAGCCTTTCCCCTCCCAACTAGTCCCTCGCATCGCTGACTGGGGGTCAGCTGTGACTGATAGTCTGCGCTCCTGTTTTCGGCTGACAGATGGGCGCAGGGACCGACTCTGGTGCAGCCTGAAAACGGATTCTCCATGCCTCTCTGTGCTGCCACAGCCATTTTACCCAGCTGTCAGTCACAGAGAGCATGGTTGACGTTATCAGTTGTACCCCGCTTAACGGTGGAGGTCTGCTCAGAACTGCTGCTGGGTAGGAGTCAGACGGCAGAAGAGAGTGAGGAAGGGAGGGGACGGGGAAGGCGAGGCATAAATTGATGGAAGTAGAAAAAAAGACAGAGATAATGGAATCTGCGAAGGTTAAACACATGAATACGGAAGGCAGGGAAATAAAGTGAGGAGTGAAAAGGGAAAAAAAAAGGAGAGCTATGCCATGCTAGATATGAGTGCGGGATAATTAAAATTACATCAGATGGAGGGGCCACTAACATTGTCTCCTCCTGTAGATGGACACATAATGAAGATGGCTTCCAAGGCCCCTGGCTCGGCACCAAGCAGAGAGGTTAAAGATGAAGTACAACAAGAGAATCAATTCCCCCTGTCCCTCCTCTCCTCTTCCTCTCAGGGAGAGATTTACAGGCCAAGTTATGACAGCGCACAATAACGACAGCCATATTTTTACTCCTGCAGTCTGACAACAGCATCCGCACCCAATCAAATCAACCACAGAACTAAGTTGTTATCTCCACTGTGTGTGTGTGTGTGTGTGTGTGTGTGTGTGTGTGTGTGTGTGTGTGTGTGTGTGTGTGTGTGTGTGTGTGTGTGTGTGTGTGTGTGTGTGTGTGTTTGTGTTTGTGTTTGTGTTTGTGTTTGTGTATGTCTACGCATGGGTGTTGAAAACTGCTTGTCATCGCTAAATGTGATTGTGCTACATTGAGTTGATCCACTCAATTTATTGCTGTCAGAGATAAGGGATTCTCGGGATAAGAAGACAGACTTTTATGGGAAACATATAAGAAAAATAAACACCCATAAAAGAACCAGTTTCAATCACTGAGAGATGAATTGCATGGAAACATGATCAGGAAATACTGTATGCTCTTAAAAGTCTACGCAAGTGCTAAAAAGGGGCCAAGGAAGATGGAAAAAGAAATATGAGAGTGAGAGGAGGAAAATAAGGGATACTTTGAGCCCGGACGGGCACAATAGAATGATGAGAAAATAAAGAATGAGAA
Organism: Seriola aureovittata; assembly: GCF_021018895.1. Classification (NCBI taxonomy): domain Eukaryota; kingdom Metazoa; phylum Chordata; class Actinopteri; order Carangiformes; family Carangidae; genus Seriola; species Seriola aureovittata. The sequence goes on along the minus strand of NC_079375.1, from coordinate 17,891,876 downwards.
GAGGAGATGCAGAAAAAAGAAAGAAGGCAACCAGAGAGTTACTTAAAGCTGGATGAAAGTGTGCATGGATCAATAGATATGGATGCGAATAGGGAGACTTTTAAATAAGGCCCTCACTCGTGTCCTCAGATCCTGTTTCACAAAGAAACTCAAACTCTGCAGATCAATAGCCCAGCTCGTCTCTCTGACCTGAGTCCTGTACAGCCTGTAGCCAGTGGCTCCTTGTGTATGCCGCTGTCTGCGTCTCTGTTTGTCGTCGTTCACAGCACTCGAAACCCACTCAAACAGCCTTTCCGACAGTCTCTTTATCTCTGCAGTCCCCGACTCCCTCCACATTCACACCACCTTTGCTTGTTAACTGCTTGTTTATCCAACAGAGTAACCACCCTCAGTACCGAGTAACAATCTGGCATGTTTTCATTTCCATATTAAAAAAAAAAGACCCAGATCTGCTACTCTCTATTGCAATTTGATATAACAATAACAATACACATAGGCATTCAGCCTGTACCCTATTTAAGAAACCTTTTATATTTGCTGTTTTGAACATCTGGTACTGGTTAAGATTTTTCCTGGAATCCTTTTTTTGTCAGTTTTTTCTAAATTGTATTTATTTATTTATTTATTTTACATTCCTGACCTGAAACACTGAACTGAAACTTAAGAAAATACCAGTTAACTCAAGGACCTTTTGAAGGATTGCTCAACATTTTGGGAGCTATACTTATTCATTTTATTGCCAAGAGTTACATAAGAAGGTCAACATCACTCTGAGCTGAGAGGCGATTAGCATAAAGACTGTCAAGAAATATGTACAGCATGTTACTCCCTGTAACGACGTAAAAGATGTAAGACTGGAATGTCTCATCAACTATTACATGAAAGTTTTGTACAATGGCCCAAAAGAGTGAAGTCTACTGGCTTCTCTTGTACTACCACAATGAGGTTCACATTTGTGGTTTTAAAGGAGCTAGTTGTAAGTTTTGCTATTGCTACATAGCCAGTGTTAGCATTAACAGCTGTTTACTTAACAGTCTTGAAGAAATGTTGCAAGTTCAGCATCAAATTCATTCCTTTATTCTCCAAGAGCTGTCTCCATCAGAGGAAAGCAATGCCAAATGTCTTTTCTTCTACTGAAGTTAGCAAGCTAACCAGCTAGCCCCGGCACGTCTCATCACTTTTTGATAGCAACTCACTGTAGCAAGGGACAATCACCACCACTTGCTCCCAACAAGACACTACATCGAGCAGCAGAGAAAATGTAAGTGTTATCAGGCCAATACTTGGTTGGTTAATGATCAAATTTCCATTTGCCTCATCTGCTCTTTGTGTTTAATGCTAACAAGCAAATGTTAGCATGCTGACACTCTGAACTAAGAAGGCGAACATGATAAACATCAAACATAATGTATACATACTATGCCCATAGTACATCCTCATAGAGCCGCTAGCATAGAGCCTCTTTATCTTGTTACATTTTTGTTTATGTGTGGATTAAATAAATTAGAGACCGTGTGTTAATTAGGTTAATCGCCTCCTGGCTCCAGCTCCACTCAGCATTAACATACAGATATGAGAGTGGTATCAATCTTCTCATCTAACTTTTAGTAAGAAAGCAAATCAGCATATTTCCCCAAAGTGGGAAACTATTTCTTTAACTTTATCAACAGAAAATTGAAGAGGTAAGACACCGCTTTATTAAGGACACTATCTGATTGCCAAGTGACCTCTGGGGAATGCTATATAGTAATGGAAAAACACAGCAAAAGACCACAAGAATTGCTATAAGCCAATTATGAACACATTATACAGGCAGAAGACGATCACTGATAAGATGTAGAAAGGAAAATATTAACTAAATTCTTAATAATACTTGTCAACACTCACACTAATGTAATTATGTACACACACACACACACACACACACACACACACACACACACTCTTTTAATTAATTCCTGACCAGCTAGTGTGAGTCATTGACAGCCCTGGGACATCTGTTATTGAGATGCAGATAGACTGCCAATGGTTAGTCTAAACTGAGACCGTGCTCCACTGCCTCACAGCAGCCCCTGGTCAAGTGTGTGTCAATACACAGAGATTGCTAAATTAGAGCTTCGTTTGACCAGAGGGCTTTTGAATTTAGCCTAGTTGTATGTGTGCACATGTATCTGCATAGACACAGGTATGTGTGTATCCACTGTCTGTATACTCTATGCAAGAAAACCTAGAATTGATTCTCTATTTACTTCCAATCTGAATCAGACAGAGAAAGGGACGGTGTGTCATGGACAAAGAAGTGTGTATACTTGAATTTATGCATGTATTGCTGAGAGTGAGCATGTGGATGTCAGACTAGCACTCTGCCCACATCCTCCTTGTTTTTCTCATTAGTAAAAGCGGACATTGTTCGTCATTATGCTGTGATGGTCGGTTCCCACTGCGCAAATGTCACCAGAGTCCTCTCCCTGTGTCCCCTCTGTCTGCTTCCTGCTGTCCCCTCTGACACCTCTGGGTCCCTCCCTGCCCTTTCTCTGACAAGGAACCCTGGTGATCACACAGACACACACTCGCACATACACGCACACTGGAATGCATATTGTGCACACAGACACATACTTATAAAAACAGCCACAGACAGAGAGACATTATCATAAGATATGTCACCCATAAAAAGATGTAGCACCTTGTATCTCTGGTTCTACATTGTATAAATACACTGTGCATTCCCTAATATGTGAAAGAGTATACTGACAATGTATTGCTCTCTTAGTCTTAACCCCTTTTCACACTGCTCACCTATCAGTTAGAAACTCTGCATTAGAACCCATCTGACAATACTATGACGTCAACAAGCACGATTCAGTACGAGACACTGCAGCTATTCACTTAGATGTTCCATCTTAGCCTCACAGATGCATTTAAGACCATAGCAACACCTATTCTAGCTCCATTCGTTACATTATGTAGACATACAAAATGATTTAGATGCTCTCCATTTCACTTTCATAGCCCTTCTCTTGAACAATATGGAGCGCAGCATTTGCATTCTGCATGGAGCAGAGGTAATCAGTTAGATGCTTTTGAGCAGGATAAGTACTGCATAGACATGGACTGGTAAATGCTCTTTCAATTCAAAAAAAACTCTCGCATTGTAGTGTGGGTGGAGCAGTTACCTCGCTTCTATAGTGTTAACAGATACATTACCTCTATGGACTTATGAGGAAGTGCTGGCTTGAAATTTTGCATCTAGAAAGTTAAGCCAAAATATATTATACTGGGAACTGAATTGAAAATCAGCATGAATTCCAAACTGGAAGACATAAACAATTAGGTGAAGGAAGGAATGATGGACATTTCGTGAACAATCCCTAAAAGTACAGTCAGAAACATTAGTATTTGCAGTACGTTACATCCTTGGACTGAACACACACAGTTGCCTCTCCCTACTATATTCTGCTTAGTTTGAATGTCAAGTTTATTTCTGTAGCCCTTTAATACACTTACAGGCTCCATGAGCTTTACAACAACGCCCACAGTCTGATAACAGTAAAAGAAAATGGCACTACTGATGTTAGACCGGCAGTGACAACATGGAAAGGAAAACCTCCCACGACAACCTCTGTAGGAAATAACAGATCCTGTTCTCTGATCTTCATCTGAAAAGGGAAAGGAGAAGATAACTGTTCTTATTGTGAGGCTGCAAAACATTAGCAGTGGATAAAAAAAATCGTTTTTTTTGTTTGTTTGTTTGTTTTTTTTTTTAGTTCTGATTATAGGTTCTGATAAATTAGTAAAAGCGAAGGAGAAATACTTTATGGACATTGTGAATATAGAAAAGGATTTGTTTATGTAGTAAGTGCTTAAATAGATAAATCATTTCATTTAAGCAAAATCAATACATAACATTTCTTTCCAAAATGAATAATACCTTAAGGAAAAGGAAGGCAGTGTCTTTGGTAGAGTCAGATAATGGCTCTGAAGTAGATAGTAGAGCATATCTAAAATTGTGTAGACAATATTTTATTATTTTACCATATTATTTTCCTTAAGGTCGTTCATATTGCAGCAGTCTTTTGTTGCAGAGAGTAAGCAGAGAGAAGGAAGGAATACACCTGAGCCGACCCCCACTGGTAGCTAAAGGGAGTTAAGTGTGTTTGACTCAGAGACTTGATCAAAGCCTGGCTGCTGGGCAGCGTGCCCTTGCAGTAGTCTGAGTCTTACCTTCCATCTTGTTCATCTGGGCCGTGAAGCGGCAGCTCAGAGCAGAGTACAGAAGACAAGACAGCTGTGGAGGGAAACCTTGCTGAGAGCATTCGGACCTGCAGCAGAGTGTAGTTCAACTGAGGATTTAGATATCAGAGAAGAAATTACCAGAGGCTTATCAAGAAACAACCGAAACATTTTCTATATATTTCTTAGAGCTGGGAGACTGGAATTAAACCTCATGTCTCGGTTAACAGCACAGTGGAGTTGGTGAACAAAACGTTTAATTCATATGTTGATGTAGCAATTACAATTAGAAAATAACCAAGCTTCTTCCTCGTATGCGGTAGAGCAAGTGCGCCAGCCTCTACTTAGCTGGTGCTTAGAACAATAGAAAATAGGATACTTTGCTAATGCAGGGTGTTTTAGCTTTGTATGGTTGAATCAAAACATACATTTATTTCCTTAAAGACGAACTAATCAATATTTTTGCATTAACAATACAGAGATGGAAGTGACGATGTGTAATGTGAAAGTCTATCATGTTGAACACACAACGAATTAGAACCCCAGTGACGAGCATGGAGTGAGCCCACTCAGGAACATCCCCCACCCGAGCAGCTGAGGGTTGAATTGAAGTGGACACAAACATGTGTAAACACTAAGAAAGTTATTGTTCCTATTTAATATTGTTGTAACCTTTGACATTTTTGATTTATGTAGAACCATACCAACCAAATTGCAAACCTGTTGCCCTCAACTATAAAAGAATAAAAAGAAAGAATGCAATAATTGCAGGTGGTGTGTTCAGGGTCAATTGTCTCCTGAACAGTTAACATAGAGAGAGAATGACAAAAGAGATTTAGAAGCATTCAAGGCATATCAAGATTTTATATAAGTCGTTTAACCTTTCACCTCCAGGCAATTATTAATTTTCCTAGCATGTTTAATCAATGCTATCGATCGCTGTCATTAGGTCTGTGTTAATTAAACTTGTCAAAAGCCATAATCCTTGTCACCGTGTGGCTGCGTCTGCCCAGGAGAGGTTATCATCAGGGATCAGAGCTGAATGGTAATGAGGATGTATGGGCACAAGAGATAATACCAGAGTAGTGTGTGCGTGTGTGTATGGTGTGGAGGTGCACTGGGGGTTGTGTGTGTGTGTGTGTGTGTGTGTGTGTGTGTGTGTGTGTGTGAGGGTGGGGGAGTTTGTAATGTTAATGATGTCACCACCTACTATGGAGTACACTATTGTTCACAAACACAATAGATCCTCTTCATGCTTAACTTTCTCATTCTCCCCTCCTTTCAGCGTGTGTGTATTTGTATAAATTACATAGTGGTTACTAAGGTCACACCGTCACATCACCTCCAATTTGGGGACAAAAAGCTGGTCTCCAGTTTAAGACCATTAAATTTGACGGTTATCATTTGTTCTTTTAGTTAAAGCTGTGTATGTATAATCAATTCTCGTATCACATGCCCACTACCCACAGAGAATAATCACCCAGCTCTGCAGTTACCTTCGTCTCTACGGAGCGGTTTAGCGTCTTTCAGGTCATTGTTTTGGTTTTTTCTGGCCTGCAACTTTAAGGCTTTGATTAATTCTCACCACTCTGATCACGTTGCTTCCGGCATCAGCAGTCAGCTATTTTCATCAAAAAAAAGAGAAAAAAAAGCTCTGATAAACCCACAGCATGCTGCCTGCCTTCCCAGCAGCAGACGGCAGACACATGACGTGACTACCTGCAGAACAAAGGGGAGCGTCTGGCAGCTGATGATATGTCGATGTTGTGTTTAGCTCGTTGCAGGTTTAAGGTTAGGGTTATGGGAAAATGGCTGGGTTTTCTTTTGTGATGGTTATGGTTGAGATTAGGTAAGACTCCAAGGAGTAAATGTGTGCATCTATGCGAGTGCCTGTGACGATGATGTATCACAGCCTTACATCTGCCAAACAGCTGGAGTTTTAACTGTTTGAGCCTATGGCCTCAGCAGGGAGGCAAAACATGTACACACATTGATTTTTCAGTCAATTGCGCATTGATGCTATACAATGAACAAAACTCTCTCTTGCTGTCTTAAATGAAAGCCGTCTAATAGGCTCAATTTATATAATTCCTTCCCTTGTGTAAAAGAATATTGCTGGTGTTATGTGTTAAATGATCCACAGGTTTGTCCACAGCTGATATTCATCGGCCTCTGTCACTTTATTGAATTAACTGAGCTGAGAAACATTTCATCTTCAGGCGGTGGTGTTGCAAAGTTGTTCTCTCATAAACACTTACAAATCCCTCCCTCTCTCTCTATTCTCTCCATTCATATTGGCTCACAGACAGACACAACCACACACACACACACACACACACACACACACACACACACGCACACATACAGACACACAAAACTTCACGCACAGGAGTGAAATTTGATGATCAGGTGTCCTCAAACCCCGGCTTCAGCTGCTGGGGCCCTAAATTCAGCTCCAACCATTCATCATGTTTTATAGAACATCACACATTACAGCTTGACAAGAAACAGAGAGAGACGGGGAGAAGGAGGGACATTCTGAGACAGCTGAGGAGGGAGGCAGAGTATTAAAAAAAAAAAGAAAAGCAAAACGGAGAGAGAGAGAGAAAGGAGAGAGAGAGAGAAAGGAGAGAGATGGAGGGAATGTAAGAAAAAAACAGGGGAAAAAAATCAACCTTTTCTAATCAATATCCATTTCCCGGGGCTGTCATGTTGTTGCGAGAGTGGCTGTTGCATTACCAAACAGAGAGCGTCTGAGCCTAAATAAAATATCACCTTCAATCCAAACCATTGCATTCATCTTCATTTAACAAACACTCAGCTTTTGGCAATACCTTTTATGCTCCCTCTTTGCCATAGCCAGAATGAATCTGTCAGAATGACAGCGCCTGCCACCTGCATAAGGGAACATTTTCTCCACAGAAAGGCGCTTCACTGTTGGTGTCATTGTTGCACTGCGCGCTTCAGACGTGTGATCCAATAGCGGTGGAACTCATGAGCTTATGACTGATAGATTACAAGCCGGGGATTTTTAGAATACATGACTATGAAATAAATCGAAAGACGGACAAGAAGGGCTGTCCAGAAAGTGTGAGTAGGCACATAAAAATGTGTGTTAAGACACACACAAATGGGTTTATGTATGTGTGTATTTGCTGTAATGATGCACAATCAGCTTAAAAATCAGTTTGTGCTTGCGGCAGCGTTTGTGTTTGTTTGTGCATATACACTCCTTTAAATGAGTCTAGACTGACAGCTGACCTTATCAGCAGAAAGCAGGACCTAATTTGCGTGATGATAAGTCTGAGAAAAACATGTGAACGCACAAATTGGCTGTCCTCTCTCTCTCTCTCTCTCTCTCTCTCTCTCTTCACCCCAGCTGCCTTTTTTTCCCCCTTCTGCTCTCCTTTCTTCCTCCTCTCCCTGTCTGTCTGTCATGAGTCTACGGACGGCATTAAGTAAATCATCTGACTGTTTATCAAATGAAAAAAGAGCAGCGTAATGTCATTACTTGAAGCGCTGCTCATCTGCCCGATTCTCACGGCTCTCAGTCAATGGACTCTTAGTTTTCCGAGTGCGTGAGAAGAGCAAAGGTTTGCCTCTGCGAGTGTGCGTTCAGAGTATGCTATTTTTTTTTTCCTCCCCATTTTTGGCCTCCAGACTGGACTGGATAAATCTGAGAGCAATGACCTTGCATTTTAGTGTGGACATGGAAAATGGAGCTCTGGGAACGCGGTGACGTGAGCCTGTTCAGACGCAGTCAGGGGTTGTGTAACTATCTCTCTCTGATCTCTCTGATCACTCATTTGAAATGTCAGTACAGCTGATCAAACGGTTGTCATTAGTCATCGTTAGCCTGTGATTATAAAATATGGGAATAGTAGTTAGTGGTTTGCCAACTGGAAAAGGGGGCTTAGCTGTTTTCTTATTGTTTAGGTGTCCACCGTTCTATAGTGATCTGTGTTGAGGTATTTCAGTGCTGATGGAGATAATAAGCATAAAGAACCTGAAACCTGCTTGTTTGGATGCATAATGTTTTCTGACACTGTGGATTTGATCCGAGAGGAGAAAGGAGAAAGAAAGGAAAAGATGAGACGAGTAAAGAAAAGAATCTTGTGTGGGTAAAGTCTCATGTCATCTCATTTGTCTGTCTTTGCCCTCTCCTCCTCTCTTATGGCATCCTGTTGCTCTGTGCTCTGATCTGTGGAGCCGTGACAGGAGCCTGATCCTCAGAGCTGCATCTCCACTTCAAACACTGAGGTAAATGACCCGCTGCAGTACGAGAGGGTAGCACACAGGATTATATGCATGCGGGCTCACACACACACACACACACACACACACACACACACACACACACACACACACTTGCACAGACACCCACACCCACACACAGAGTTATATGTGCGCTCGGGATGTCTTAACTCGTCTTTTGGGTCTGCCTGAGTTGTCATCTCCTCCAGCAGCTGCTAACAGTCCATTTCAGCCTCTAACCCCGCCTGGGGCCGGCGCCTTACAGTGGAGTACTAATGATTTCTGTGCTTCAGTCTGTCTCTCCTTCTCCATCCGTATGTTTCTCACTGCCTCTCTCACTACATCCACCTCATTTACTGCACTGCCTCTCCTTTTGATTGCATCTCTGTTTATAATCATGACTGTCAGTACCTGCACCGGTTTAGTATTGTTGGTCGCGAGCACGTCCACAATTGTGCGCACGGCTGCGCGTTTGCACGTCTTTGTAAACCCAGTGTCCATTAACATTGTGTTTACTGTCTCTGTATCATTAAGAACCGCAGACGTGTGTCCTAGTAAAAGACTGGGACATAAACTGAAGTGATGTAGGCCTGGTCAGACTCACATTATTCTCTGTTCTATTTCCATGGCTGCTTGGGAGCCTAAAAGCCCTCATAAATTACACTGTTATTTGGGTCAAACCTCTGTTAGTAAGCACGTGGCTGATTTAGAGCCTCAGCTGCCGCCTGTTAGTTCTCGTGTTTGTGCTTTATATGTGCGCGCATAACCATGAACGCATGCACAAACAAACGCTCTGCTCTAATGACATAAACAATAAACATTCATTCATATCACAAAGAGAGGTGACATGAAGACACAGCCAGAGAGAAAGGCTTAAATGTTTTTCATTTTCTGTGACTCGACCGCAAGTAGAGTTTGAGTCAGCACTTGCACACGCTGTTTTAGTAACCCATCTTGTGTGGTCAGACATCAACTGTCACAGTGTGTGTGCTTACTGCATGTGGTTGTGGATGTGCTTGTGTGCTTGTGTGTGTGTGTGTGTGTGTGTGTGTGTGTGTGTGTGTGTGTGTGTGTGTGTGTGTGTGTGTGGGCATGCGCATATGTTGGTTTGCCTCCAGAGTTGCTGTTAGTTTTCCACGACATTTTACAAACCATGTGATTGTGGTTTTACACTACAAAAACCCACCAACTGTTTTTTCTCTTAAACTTGTAATTTGGCTGTCCTGCTGTTTTCCCTGTAAACTTTCAGTGTTTATTTTATGGAGCTATAGTCTATAGCCATGGTAGTGGCTCTGTGAGACACAGTGACACTAATTAGTTCTTAGTCATTAGTTTTGCAGGAATTTAGCCATAAAACAAATAAGCTGAAATTTTGACTCTGATGATGATGCTCACTTAAAACCCACTAGAGAAAGTCAGTAATGTATGATTGTCACGTTTAAACAGTGTTTTTCTTCTTCAACCAGCAAATGTTTTTTTTTTTTATGAAACGACAGTTGTAATCATCTCATACACAAAAGTCCCAAAGTCATTTACTTCATTTTGATGCTAGTAGTGGGTGCATTTTCTATTCTTTTTTTTGGTTGCCATTTTTGCCTTTATTTGATATTACAGTGAGAGGTAGACAGGAAATTGAGGGAGAGAGAGTGAGGGGATGACATGCAGTAAATGGCCGTGGGTCGGATTCGGACCCATGGCCGCTGTGGTCCATGTGGTACGCGCGCTACCAGGTGAGCCACCGAGGCGCCCCAGTGGGTGCATTTTCAAAAAGCATCTCGTTTTGTAATTAAACTCAATAGGAAACAAACAAATGACCATAATTGTTGAAATCCTAATGAATATTTAAAAGGGCCTCAGATGGTCCTATAGAAATGCATATGAAGAACCTAATGTGTTGGAGAACCTATTGACCCTTGGCCACAAAAAAAAAAAAAAAAAATCAACTTCAACTTATTGAGCAGTCTGTCACACACGCTGGTCGACCCCATATTATGTCCTCCTCTGATCCTTTGTTTGTCACAGGAAAGTCAGTGTCGTCTACTTGTTATAAGTGAAGGGTTTTTACTACACAAGTCCGCTATCAGAAGTCTTTCTGTTTTTCTGCACAACGGGAACTTTCCTCACTTGTACCCTGTAATTTCACAAACACACCCAAGCAGCGATACACAACCAACAGCAGCACTTACTCATGCTCTGTTGTCTTTTATGTCACTAGCCATATCCCCAGAGGCCACCAATCAATGCCAAGTAGACACGCCCACCTGTCAATGGCAGCCATTATGTAGATGACAAACTGGCTGGAGGAAGAGGAGGAGCAGATCTGGAGGAGGAAAGGCATTATAGAAAGTAAAGGTGTTTTTTTAATAGTGGAAAGAAAACCTGCATTTGTCCGTCTTTTTGTTGAATTCCATACAGACCTTCTCAGCTTTTATGAATCCTTCATACGTTTCAACGATCTAAGCTCCAGACAGAGCCAGAATAATACCACAAAATAGTCTTAACCTACAGTGGCAGTCTAATGATGTTCCAGTGAGACTTTCAGTTTCAAGTCATTCCAACCCACCACTGAAATGTTCTTTGGTCTCCATTTTAAACTCTGGAAAAAATTAAAAGACCACCCCATATCTTTGGAATATCACATCATAGTGGCCTGCCAGTGTTTTTTTTCTGAGGCATCGTAGCTATGATAAAGAAATGGAGCTTTCTTCCAAAGATAATGATAATTCAAATCTTCTTTGGTGAGGACATTTTTATGGGTATGCTTTTATTTAGTTGTTTTGTTTGTTTTTGTAAAAAACACTTAGATTATTTAGTTCTTGCTATTTTTTTTATTTTTTGCTGCAAATAAATCTCGAGGGTTTTACAAGTTAAATGTTCATCTTGAAAATAGTGGCTTTTTTTCTTTCTTCTTTTATATAAGACTCTCAGCGGTTAGCAGGACAATGAACCTTGGTTTTTCATGATGGCTAGGTCAGTGTCTTGCATTTTAACTCTGCTGCCGGCAGTGTGCGTGGGTTAGTGAGAGCCATACTGGTCAGTACTACCCTACCTTCAAAAAGATCTTTTTTACATTGCATTGTATAAACTGGATCTGTATTTATTTCTATTTATAACAATTGTGCTACTGTAGTTGGCGTTGTGAATGTAACCCCATTGCTTCATGTCCTCTTCGGATGAGAGACAAAGCAAGGGAAAAGCACTGTAACAAACGGTGACGAGAAAGAATAGGATGATGAAAAGACCATGAGTATTCAGACTGCCGTGCAGAATACAACCATATTGTTTTGATGCTTTGATGTTACAGAAAACTGTGCAGATATAAACCACAGAAACATCTATTTTCACCAGCCAAGGCATTACAGAGTACCCTGAGGATAGCCACATTTCTGTTGAGTTACACAATGCACATAGGCAGTTGATGACCCCTGAGTTTCTACACCTACTTTTGGTTAAAGAAAACGTTTCCTATGGATCCACCGACGCTACAACCAGCCTCAGTGCATGGAAGGGGTTGCTGTGCTTTCTAGACTCTTCCCCTGAAACATCAAAGCTTGATTGATGGCACTTGAAGAGCTGCCTTTGATTATACAGGAAAGGAGACACACTTAAACACGTGGTGTGTACAAAAGAACACTCATGTCTCTCCATCTTACATACACATGTACACACATGTACACACACAGGCAACAAGCGCAGGAAATCATGCAACCTACTGCAATCAGCTGTCACACGCAGGGTTCATACCGGGATTTCACAGAAGGGCAGAACTAGGCCTGTGTATTTCTGAGTAGGAAGACATTAGCCGTATAATTACACTTAAATACAGTAAATAAGGCTATCGCTCCACGTGAGTCACTGAGCCCTGGGAAGACATACAGCCCTGTGTGTATCTGTTTGTGTAATTTATAGACCAGCAGATGTGGTCTTGCTACATTTGCTCTAAATCTAGATTTTCATCATCTCTTCCCCAGCGATAGACAGCACGATTGTGTGAGTGAGAGAGCGAGTTGGTCTTTGGTCAGAGTCCCTCTTGAGTCATTCAATAGCAGTTCAGCATGTCATGTCTGCCAGGCATTAAACACTGATTTCCACATCTGTATGGGATTATGTGGTCAATATTATCTCAGTCCCTCCAAACCCATCCAAGTTTTTCTTCACCTTTTTTTTTTTTTTCAAACTCAAACACTATTTATTCTCCTCTCATTCTGTTCATCCTCTATCTGCTTCTGCTCCATTTTGAAATCTGTTCCTGATTATAGGTGGTGACAGCTGTCCAATACAGGCAGTATTCTTGCTGATTCACTGTCTGGTTACCCATTTGACTTTGGTCAAACAGCATTTGAAAATTCTATGGTCTTTAGCTCATTTGGTGCCAACAACCATGGATGGATTACAAGACAATGGTTCCCTGGCGACGGTCTATTTTTAGCCATTTTGTGTTTCTTTGTGTTTCTTCTTTGTTGTTTTTTTTTGTCTCTTTTTTGTGTCTCCTTTTTAGGTGCTGAACTCTGTGTTGATTGGTCAGATAGCTTTGGAACTGGGGGGGGTGTCTGTGTCCAACTGTTTCTGTTACTTTCCAAAAAAACGTCCATCCGCCAACCACCCACTTCACGCCGTGATTGGCTAGCTATGTGGAGGTGAGAGAGGAGTCAAGCATTGTACTTCTCTCTCTTGCTCTCCTTTTTCATTTGTTGCACAACTATTCGTGGCACGTTTAATGTGAACAACTAAGTGCAACACTATCAATATCTTCCTGCAGAGACTGTCTAAAAATGTGCGTTGTTATCCCTGTTTTTAAACAATATTGCCTCTTTATCACAACCGGCTTTTTACTCCATCTTCCAGTACTTACTTATTACTTCCAATGTGGTCGAACAGAACATCTTAAGAACTCATTCTGAGTGACCATAAACCAGCCCTTGGTCGTTTTGTGTCACTTTGTCGTTGGTTGGCGTCTCTTTTTGTTGTCACTTTGTGTCTTGTTAAACAAATTTTATGTCTCTTTAGGGTTGTTTTGTGTTTCTTTGTGGTCATTTTAAAATTATTTTGTGTCTCTTTAATCATTTTGTGTCTCTTTTTAGTTGCATCTCTTTGCAGTAGTTTTGAATTTGTTTCAGTGACATTTTGCAGGTTAATCAGAACTTTGAGATTTCCTTATTGGTTCAAAAACTGCACCTGACCTTCCTCTAAACAGATGTTCTAGTAGATACTATACAATACAAAAAGAAAACCATCAAAAGAAGCCTGACATGCAGGCTTGAAGCAAACGTATTCTGCTATAAACTGATTGAAATTGTTTTACAAATTTTATTTTGTGAAATGTTACTGTAGCCTCAGTATCCTGTGCAGCTGCAATATAAAGGCAGAACTAAAGAAAAACATATAGTGGATTGGATTGGGTCGGGGTCTCTGACCCCTTGGACCCCTGGGCCTGCAACTGGTAAGACAGTTCACTATTCCATCCATACCAACAGCAAACCAAGAAATTCACTTGACTGTTTGTGGTGTGTTGATGAAATTAACTCCAGATTTCTGGTATTCAGTTGACACTAAAACAAATGCCAAGAATTATTTACACATACAACCAGATCCAGGTGCGTTATCTTAACTGTTATTTTACCATCCTTCGACTCTTTCTCTATGATCTGTCCCAACAAAAAATTGCATGGATCGAATCACAGTTCTGTCAACATCCATTTTCCCGATCCACTGCAAACACAATAACACACAGACACGAGCGTGTGCACACACACACACACACACACACACACACACACACACACACACACACACAGACCATGACGCAGACATACACCCAGGGTGGCGTCTCATTCCTGTGGCTGATGAGAGCAGGCATGATGGGAGTGAGGCATGTAATGTGATTTATAGAGCTGGGCTCACTTTTCAAATTCAATCAGGAACTTTGATTACTGATGAAAATTTGAGACAGGAAATCGCTTTGATAGCAAACTAAAACCTCATGAGACAGAAGAGGACTGATGTGTACGTGTATGTGTGTGTGGGTGTGTGTGCGGACTGGGAAACACTGAGCCTGTCTGAACTCGGCCATATTCGATTAGAGAAGACACACGCAACGCAATCAAGAGCGACGAAACAGGAACTCCAGTAAATTTAACCAATGACCGATGAAATCTTTCCTCTGGTTCAGATTTTATCTCCTCTCATTTTGTCTCATTTTTATTGCTCGCGCTGCTCACTCACTTACATATGAGCGCGAGTTTTGGTCTCACAACATTACAAACAGTCACACATTTATGAACAAACACACATTCAAACACACACACACACAGCTGACCCCTGCTGAGGTCACGGTTGCAGTTAGGTCTCTTGTGTTATTTTAATGTCTGCTGTTGCACATGAGGGGACACTCAAACCCACACCTGACAGCATGACAGAGTTGCCCAATTACCATTCCCATGGGAGTGTGAACGTCTGTGTGTCATATAGAGAGAGAGAGAGAGAGAGAGAGAGAGAGAGCAGAGCGGTGGAATAGAGGGGAAGGCAGAGAAACAGAGTGAGAGAGTACTTGCGCATGTGTGTGTGTGATAGAAACATGACAGGCTCATCAGTCACCAATGGCCTTTTAAAGTGTTCTCCATAGGGACACCTGACCTTTTCACATGATGCCAATAGCAGCTGCATGATGAATCAATCGCCTAAGCCTTTGGCTCCTGGTAGCTTCCATGTTATCCAGAGTAAATACGTGAGATGACATTCTCCCCGTTGAGACACCTGGAGACAAAAGTCCAAAGTTATAGATTGGCCTTTAATGGTGAAGGGAAACCCAGTGGTGATAGCAGTGAGACAGAAAGAGGCAATGGACCTCTAAGAGAGGGCTGCATGTGGAGAAAACCTTTGGATGGATGGTTGGATGGGTAGATGGATGGAGGCAGGGGAAGTCAGAAAGCTATGAGAAGAGGGAGATAATGGGGTATTCGAGGTCGGAGGACTAGCCACAACCTTTCTGTCTGTCTGCGCAGGATGGATAGGAAAGGTGAGGTAAAAAATGAGGATGCACGAGGCCAGCAGAAAGATTAAGTGGAGGGCAGAGGGAGGGGATAGATACTGAGGAAAATGGAGAACAGACCTGATTTGTAGCCGTGTGTGTGTGTGTGTGTGTATGTGTGTGTGAGAGAGAGAGAGAGAAAGAAAGAAAGAAAGAAAGCGAAGGAGGGAGCAAGTGGTAGGGAAATATGGAACCTAATATGATGGGCTAAATGAGGTGTAATGGCGGTAACATAGACTGACAGAAACTGGGCCAGTGCATTAAGGGGTTAACCAAGGCCAGGAGTCATTGACCTTCCCCCTCCCCTGAGACAAAATTATCTCTCAGTAGGGAACACACACACACACACACTGTTAATGAAGATGTGGTTGCAGACCGGCCATATTTTACCATTTAAGAATGGCATGATAGGAGTTTCACGACCACTATCACCATTTAGACAGGGCTGGGGATAAATGAGACTAACCTTGAATTTCCCATTCACTGATTTTCTGCACGACTGGTCAGGTGCTCAGCAAAACAAAATTTGATACCTTCAGGCTTTGTTACACAGCAAAAAAATAATTAAGTGAGGGCTTCAAAACACTTTAATCTAAAGGCTCTTTGAATTTGAAATCATCATATTCTGTAAGTCCCAGTGTAATTGTACTGTGGAATTGAGCAAGTGAATGAGTGTATTTCTGTGTGCATATGTGAATATGTGTGTCTGAGAGACAGAAAGAAAAATGCAGCAGATGTGTGAAAAGAAAAAGACACTGCAGGCTTCAGGTGAGAAATTAGAAATATTAGCATATTTATTACAGCAACATGAAAGACATTAGAATGCCTACACCCTTTACAACAAGCAACGCAGAGGAAACTGGCATGAGGACAAATAAGCACTGTACGGTGGCCAAAGAAAGAGAGAGAGAGAGAGGGGGAAAGAGAGAGAGGGGGAGGAGGAGAGAAAGAGACAGAGAGCTGAACATCTCGAATGAGAATCACTCATGAACATTTACAATACATACCTGGTGGGAAATGGAGGACAGATGCCATGTTTCAGAACAAGCAAACCAACCCACATAGCTAACCTTGATAGGGTGAATAGTGGCACAAACTTGGGATTTGGAGAGTTGAAACCAAAGTGTGAGTATAACTTCTGTAGTCTTAAAATTTCTAAAAATGGGAGTGTTGAACAAGCTTGTTAAAAAAAAAAAAAGAAGAAGAAAAAAAAAAAAGGAGAACATTGTCACTATTTACTGATATATTTTGGGCGATACTTCATCTTGTTCTAACCTTGACTTTGAATGAGGAATTTTTCACATTAACACAATAATGCAACCAAATATATCAAAATAGAAGCCAATCACATCTATTATTTGCATTTTGTTTTCATCACTGAATATGTTATTACTCATAAATAAGCACAATATTGTCATTTTCTCCATCAACTTAATTGGTGATCAGCTTCAAGGTTTAATGTAATATTTCAGAAAAAAATGATTTTCTTCCGCATAGAAAGTGAAGGTGCAGTTGGAGGGGGTCTCTGAGATGTTACAAAACCAGGGTGTTGATGTGAGGTCATCTTAAGAACACAGATAAATACTACCTGTACATACACTTTACTCTTAATATCGCCTCTATAGGGCAACAGAAAAGAACAATAGCTCAGTAAATAAGGCATCTAAAAGGCCAGCGGTCAAGGGTAGTCCGCTAGAGTGAAATCATAGAGTTAGCAAGAGTAGAATGAACAGTATCAGACTGTCTGAATTGTATTTTTGCCTGTGGCTTATTTGACAAAACAGCAAAGTGGTTTGGTAATGAGAAATTAATCTCTATATTATGTTCTTTTAGCTGTAAATGTATCTGTATGCCTTCTGTATTTAAACATATTTAACAACAACATTTAACAAGTAAAAAACCTTATTGTGCTGCTAAGCAGGGGTGGAAATTTTTACTCTGCTTCTCATTTTGGCTCCGCCAAACAGTGACAGTTTTACTAAGCCCCACCCCTTGGCGACTGTTGCTAGGCCTGTCAAGCTTTACATTCTAGCACAACACAGTGATAAGTGTGGCAGATTTACCATCAAAATTCTTCCTAATTTTTGAGACAATGGATTTCAGATGAGAGAGACAGTTAAAAGCAATTTCTTATTTCTAGCTGGTGAACGCTAATTTTGCCAGCTAAAATGATTGCTAGTAAAATTCCACTACATTTCATCAGATGTAGCTAGCTAGCTACTTAAGCTATCATTTGCTCCACGAATTGGTTGAAAATGCCATCTCCGGCTATCCTATCATGTTGGAAACAAGTATTTACATGACTCATTTTGAAACCAAAACACTGCGATAAGCGTCTTAGATATGCACTTGATGGCTACACACATGATGTTGTACTAAAAGACCAAGGCTAAAGCTGCATGTCCCAGGCAAAAAGTTTGCATCCTCACCAATTGATGATTCACATAGAACACATAGAAATGGTGTTGCTCTTGTATTGCTGTGTAGAGTTACTTAATCATAACCGTGTGTTTCTCTTTTCACAAGAGAAAATCAGGACATTGCTTCTAACCCTACTGATAGCATCCAGAACTGGCTTCAACTAAGCGAGGAAATACAACATAGCGGACGTCCTCCTTTTTTACATAACCTGCAACCCCACAAACCTCTGACCTTGACCTTTGAAATACTGCTTGGTTACAACTGTAGGTAGGCAAATTAGCCAGACATGCTAACAATTGTAGCTTGCATTAGGAGAGATAAACACACTGTTTAATCTAAATATTACAATTTAACTCTTGTGTTTTTGGTTTTGCAAAGGGAAAAAAAATGAAATTAGCGTCCAAACTCTTTAATTTTCCTACTCTTACTACAGGTCCATGCACACCACTTGGACATGAGAAGAAATGCAAAACTTGACAGGTCTGCCATTCCTAGGTACAATTGCTTGGCTAGGATTAGACAATTGCTGTTTTGGGGGAGGGTGTTTAAAGAATTTTCAATTTGCGTTGAAATTTGATTAGAGGAGTTCATTTATTTCAACCTCACCCTTTCCCTCCCTTCCTTACCTAAACAAGTATTGTCAAAAGTTATGTTGAATGCGGAGACATGCTTAAAATATGCATGTAATTACTGTCTAAGTTGGGTATGCAAATTAAGCCAGTGTATCAATAAGGAAAGTACATTCTACTCATTCTAACACTATGGTAGAAACTGCAGTCACTGTCACCTGTCAATCAAAGCAGAAGCTTCGCGCCATGCTACATTCCTTTGTTCATACCAACGAATCACCTCCCTTCACTTTTCTCCCTTACGACCCGCCCCTGAACGAGTACTTCAGAAATCTCTTTTTCACAATAAAAGTACATCATAGTCATCATCATCGTTATCATTACAAACATTCTAACATTGGAAATCAACACTGTACATATTTTACACTATGATACAATCATATATACTGTACTTTATGCCACTGTTGGTCCTATAGAGTACCACATATATTAAAACTGGGTTTGGGAATACACTAAAAGCAGATTCAGTGCCATTAATGCAGTGCACACAAAGAGGGTCCCATCATATCTAACCTTGTAATTAATGTGATAAGCAGCTGTTTCCTTCTGACAAGGAAAAACAAGCAAACCAATTTATTTGCTTTTTGCTGTAAACATTGTGTTGTAAATCAGCCTTATAAGTGTTGGTTTGAAACTAGGGATGCTTGAAATAGGTTGGCATGACAGATAACAAGAAAGTGAGATAGTACACGACACACAAATCCTCTTTTTTTTTTAAGTTAAACCCTCGGTGGCACAGCTGAAATCAACACTGCATATATTTCATCTTGCTGAAAAAAAAAAGAATCCATTCCAGTGCTCCTTTTCATCAGGCAAACTACTTGGACAAAACACTGTAATTATTGTGACTGGCCTTGTGTAACCATCCAGCCATGAGAGCTGATGAAAGGAAAGAGAATAGAGGGAATGGTGGTATGTTGCCCAGATGAACATTTCAAAGTTACTGTACTGTACATGGCACAACACTGGAAAAA
Organism: Seriola aureovittata; assembly: GCF_021018895.1. Lineage (NCBI taxonomy): Eukaryota > Metazoa > Chordata > Actinopteri > Carangiformes > Carangidae > Seriola > Seriola aureovittata. The sequence goes on along the minus strand of NC_079375.1, from coordinate 17,872,338 downwards.
CAAGTTACACGTTCTTAACAGTGTCAACTCTATCATGACCTTTGCGTCACCTTTGCTTCACACAAAACACTATAAATTTCTTAACACACCTGAAACATAGGAAGGCAAATTCTTGGGCTGAAATATTCCCAACAACATCATACTATAACAGCTGAATAGGCAATGTTGTTTGGAATAGACAGTTATGGAAGAGTAAAAATTTTCACTGTGCTATCTCCACCTTAAGCTGTTTCTGCTGTTACTTTGCACTCAGTTACATCATAAGTGCAAGCAGACAAGCAAACGTGCACTGGGTCTAGTTGCTATGGAAGTGTGTCTGAGAGCAGTCGCTAGGGAAGCCCTTGTCCTGGTCAAATACACAATTTAAATGAATCATACTTCCATCCTACATGAGCTAGCAAAAATCTACATCCCTTTCTATCTCTAAAGGTCCAGGTTTTCTGTTCCCCTCACCCCACACATTCATGTCATTCAGAATCTCGGCCCATTCATTGCCTTTCTGTATACAGAGAGCAATGGAAGGGGCCATACACGTACTAGATAATAACTCCTATTAAGGTTGAGCGATATAAACCTCACCACCAATACAAACGTTAGGTCCATCTCTACGGTTGTGGGACACACAGCCCATATAAACATATATCTACACATATACATATCTTCTGACCCTTTTAAAACTCTTCAAGGTGAAAACTCAAAACAAACAAAATGACAGTAAAAACCAACTGTACACCTCACAGACAGTGATGATAATTATATTCTAATTTGTTTTTTTGTCATTTCTTTTGTTAAAAATCTTTTTTTTTTCTTTCCTCTTTTGTTGCGCTGATATGATGTGAAATGATCTGGGATGCTCTACATGTGGCCTTGTTGTTGGACATGTGTCTCTCCGTTGCTCGATAATGGTGGTTGTGTTGCTGGGACTCTGAGTGCTAAAGCCGGTAGTGCCCATCGAGGATGGGAAGAATGGTGAAACTGCGCGCGAAGGTGAACGAGTCAAGCGTCCATGTTGTCTCCATCTCAGTGTGTCTCAAAGTCAATGGAGGCCCGAGCACAGAGTATCCATTACAACTCCATGTCAGGGGGGGGAAACTCTTCACAGGAGCATCCATTTTGGCTCTGTTTCACTGTGTGTTTATGTGGAAACTGTTATACTTGGACGTGCGTCCCCTGGGTCTGCAGGCCCTGCGCGCTGGACAGAATCTTCTTCTGGTGGCCGGCCAGAGTCACACCCATTTTAGCCAATTCACTAAAAGAAAAAAGACAGAAAGAAAAAACAGAAAAAAATGATTTATTAATGATGTTTTTAGAGAAATAAATCTACATTGTCCTTCAAATGCCAAACAGCTGCTTGAGATTCCTTGTCCAAGATACTTGTGTAAATCCCCTTCTTTAATTTCAAATGACACTCAAGTGGAATGTAATACGTCTTTTGCTGACAATCTTGACCTTTTGAGTGTTTCATTTTAAAGGGACGAGGCACCAGCCGTTTGTACCTGACACTGATGTAGAGGATTGAGTCCAAGCTGACATATCCAGCACTGGAAAAGTTCTCCTTATACTGGCCCATCTTGATGGCCTCCAACCACTCATCCACTGTATTCACACTGAACTCTGGGGTGGACGGGTCCTCCCTGCTGGGATACAAAGCACACTCACAACTCAATGAAGCTTCGGCCCGTTGAGTGGCTAAATAAAAAATTTCCGACTTGTGTTGAATTCAGTTACTCGCCCTTGGAACTGTTATTAAATTCGACTACTGTTATTCATAATAATGAAAACTGTCTGGAGCACACTTGAGGAGTCGCTTAATGCTTATTCATGGTGCTGGATCTGGACAGAATAGTTTAAATTCTGCAACAGCCGCAGCATGACAGACTCAAATCCACTGTGAAAAGAAAATATAAACCCTAAACTTTAAACCCACTCATTAGTGGGTAAGTATGATTAATGATTCATCCCCTTGTTGCCCCCCCTCCGCACAGGCGTACATGATCTGAAACCCTTTGACGTATATGCTTGCTTCCTTTTGTTGTAAATTGTTATAAATGATCTGTGTATTTATTCATTTTCACGCTCAAACTTTGTAAATACCTTGTATACACAGGACTAATTGCAGCTGCACTTACACTTACATTCAATATGCGCTTACACCCACTGGTATATGTGCTTCATTTAAAGCCATGCCACAGTCTATAGGTCCGCTGTATAAGACTCTTCTTTGTGATCATGTTGTTCGTTCTGTCTACAATGTGTTGCCTCTTGTTGGTAGTGCTTTTGAACTGCAGTCTTCGAGTATCTTCTGTCTCCGCTGAAAGGGACTGAAATATCTTCTGCTGTTCGCTCGGTTTGCTAGTTTGGTTCACAACATCAGCCAAACGCCTGAAGTGTAAAATGTAAATGTAAAAATAATGATATTCTATGTGTGTGTGCAGTACAGCTGGGGGAGACAGGGTGTCTAAACTGAATGTGAGACTATGGATATGCCAAACAACAAACCTATATTTAAATCTTTTCACTGACAAATATTACTTGGATAAAAAATAAGAATGACTATAAGATCTTACTGAAAAAAAAGGCTCTTTGTACTTTGCCCAATTTTCAATACTTATAAAGTAGATGTACAACATAGATGGAAGGTAGTCATTATGTCGTCTGTGCACATACCACCAAATAATCTAATCCTTGTATCTATGGACTACGTGCATGTGTCGGTGAAAGTGTTGAGTTCACAGCTTTAATTTATAACTTTCTCCCACTGACCATACTGAGCTGTTGGCCAGCTCTCTGAGGCTGGCTGGGTTTCTGATGAGCTTGTCCAGGATTGTGACAATCTGTCCAAACTTTGGCCTGTCGCTGCGTCCCTTCTCCCAGCAGTCCAACATGAGCTGGTGCAACACCACAGGACAGTCCATCGGAGCGGGAAGACGGTAGCCCTCATCTATTGCTTTGATCACCTACAGGGAGACGGAGGCAGATATGAAGTTCTGTAATCAATGCAAGAAAAGGGAAATAAAAATGTCCAGGAAAATTCATTTTCATAGTTAAGAATTGACCTGAGGGTTGAGGAAAAAAAAAAAATACATGAGACTATTGAGACATGAGGTGCGTGTTTGTGACTCACATCCTGGTTGGACATCTCCCAGTAGGGTCGCTCTCCATATGAGATCACCTCCCACATGACGATACCGTAACTCCACACATCACTGGCTGAGGTGAACTTCCTGTAAGCTATAGCCTCCGGAGCCGTCCATCTGATGGGGATCTTCCCTCCCTGTAAACGGTTTACATCAGTCAGCACATTGTTGGCAGTCTGAATATGACATCCTGAACTTGATGTTTTACCCTGTCTGTAATAGTGTAAATATTTAAAGATTGTTTTATTGGTACGTGTTGTGGAGAAGCCTGGTGCCATCAATAACACAGCAGATGAGATTATACACAAGCTTGACAAAAGAGCACTCCTCTCTAATATGCGTTCAGCATTAACTTCAACTTCTGCTTCTGTGTTTGTTGTTGCACTTGACTTTCCTTTGCCATCAATTTCCTTGTCTTCCTCCACGCTGCCTTTGTTGTTGATGCGCAGATCAAAAGGATTCCATAAAGCCCAGTGTATAGACACAACAGGCAGTGAGATATCCCCGCCCCCTCTCTCTTGTCTTCACACAAACTCTACCTCTATAGGGCTCGGTTCAGCTTTTTAACATGCGGCAGCTGCCTCTGCACCACCTAGTATTCCCCATCTCTTCTTGGTCAAAGTCAAATAAAAGACAAAGCTGCCAAGTCACTCAGCACTGTACTTTCGTTTCCACCACCCCCTGTCCACCCCTACACCATCTCCTTTTTTTCTTCTTTTTTTTTCTCTTAACTGCTCTCACTGGATCCTTCCCCCTGTCTTCCCTTATTCTCTCTCTCTGCCTCTCCAGATCCTGGGTCTTATTCGATACCCACTCCTCTCTCCCTGTCTCTTCCCCATCTCCGCCTCGGCCTCTCCCTTTCCCTCCCCTCCTCCATGCCTGCAGCTCTCCATCTAGGTCTCCTGACATAAGTCGGTGTGTGTGTGTGTGTGTGTGTGTGTGTGTGTGTTAGATTGCAATAGAGCAGTCAGCGGCTGATACACTCCTCCCAGGGCAATGCTAATGCCATATTAAAAATAACATCCCCAACACTTCCTATGAATATGAATAATGCCATCTCCTTGTGGGCATTTTAGATGAGTTACTCCGCAGTGGTTTAACTCACTGACGTTTGAGTTTATTCATTCTCTCAGAGCTCTGTGAGAGGATGGAGATGTTAACAAAGAGTTCTTCGATTTGACTATATATAGGAAAAAAAAATAACGGGAGGAGGAGTTTCATTCATCCTGTTTATGCATTTTATTTTGTGAACATCATATGTTTATACCATCAATTGTGTGCAGCGACCTTAAACAAAACAGCTTTGTTTTAAACAGTGTGCTCTGTGTCATAAAGTATAAGACCTTTTAGAGTTCAAACTTGGCAAGTTGAATGAATGTGAGGATTCAGCAGACTCTTTTTCCAGGGACTGTTGTTGACCATGAGATGTGGCGAACAGATGTGGCCTTTATTCACTCATGTGTACACAGCATATCTATCAGTTTTTAACGTGAGTGTGGCATGATCTGTACCAAAAACAAAAAACCAGCCACAACAGAGGCAGTGCTATTACACAACGTTTATATGAGCAGTCCAATACAATATATCAACTTTTACTTTGCCTTCAGATAAACCAGTTTGCCATAAATTTTCAACTCAAAGGTTTTTGTAGATCTTATGTTTAAAACACTATGGAGACGTCAGAGCCCTCAGCAAATTACCAAAGGGCTCATTGAGTGAGTTTCCTGTGGAGATGAGCACAGATGATGATCAGCTGGTCGTCTCTGGAGCTGAGCCAAGATGACTGGCTGGTATTACCCGGCAAGCGGGTCCTCACACATCTCCAAAAAAACACTGGAGCCAAGTTTGAAGTTTTCATCATTGTAGCATTCCAACAATATATTTGAATAACTAAATGTTTTTTCACTTGACTAAAATGTCAAAACTTTATTTGATGATAGAAAAACCGCTGTAGGACCAAAATTATTGTAATAGTTTTGAGTCTGGGTCACAGTCTTCGCTATAGCAAGTGGTTGATATTCAATGCATGCTGGGATACTTGTTTACAGTACTGGCTGATGGACCTGTACAACCTGGGACACAAGTCCAAATTATATTTATTCTAATCAGGTCCTTTAGGGTCCCTTGATATTGCTGCCGGTCTCAGATTTGCGCATCTATGCAGTGTTTCTAATACCCCAAGTGGACTCACTATCATGTTTGATCAATTGTTATGTCACAATAATCACAGGAGGCGTAAACTGTGAAGTGCAGGGAGAAATAAAATATATGTCATGACTAATATGACTAACTATTCGCAGTGAATTGTCTTTAAGTGGTTCTGGCTGTTTTTGGGCCCCTCGTTGCAGCGTGTCTCTTCATTTGAAAATTTAATTTATGCACATCTGGTTTAAGTAGAGATTTTGCCAGCCTGTTTTGGACCAGGAACAACATTTAATTATGACAGATGCAGCCTGTGAAAAGTGTGTCTTACCCTTGTAGTGTAGGCAGCCTCTGGGTCGTCCTCCAGAACCCGACTCAGGCCAAAGTCCGACACCTTACACACCAGGTTGCTGTTGACCAGGATGTTCCGCGCTGCCAGGTCTCTGTGAACGTAGCTCATGTCTGACAGGTACTTCATACCTGAGGCGATGCCACGCAGCATGCCGACCAGCTGGATCACCGTGAACTGGCCGTCGTGTTTCTGGAGAGAGAGAGACAAGGAGAAAGATGAATTAATGCACAGTGCACAGTGTAAACGCTGACATTAAGCAGCAGCGGGGGTGGCACATAGATTAGTGCCGGGTCCTTCAGCAACCTCAGCTGGAAGTGAAGGTTCAGGCAAGGATTCAAGCACCTCTGATGGCACCAATCCACGCTTCTGAAGTGTTCCTGAGCACGAGTCTGAATCCTTTCCAGCCCCTGCTAACTCTGCGCTTTGACCTCTCTCTGGAGGGTGGCGAGCAAAAGATGAATTACCTCCTTCTAGAGATCAATGGAGGATCACCTTAGAAAAAAAAAAAAATCCTACGTGCAGAGGATTGGATCTGACAGAGCAGACAAAACTTCCCACTCTTAACACCGACCGCATGCCCAAGCAGAGCTCACTGGATTTCAGATTTGAGCTGTCTTTGGCAGGGAGTCGAGCCTGTTGATCGATGGCGGTCCAGCTCACCTTCCTCTGCCAATTATTTCTGCCCTGGGCCAACGGTCCCCGTTAAAAAGCCATCCATGTTATCAGTCACCCTCTCTCCTTTATATCATCTCTCCTTTCCTCTGTCTTTTAGTTCTCTCCATCCATCTCTGTCTCTCCTCAGTCTCCGTCTCAGAGAGGGCGAGAGAGGGAGAGAGAACTCTGTATTAGTTTGATTCAGTCTCCATCTATCTATATATCTTCCTTCATCTTTCTGCATCTGTGCACCCCCCTCCCCCACTCCCTTTCCTCTATCGTTCTTTCTCTGTCTCTCCCTCGGCAGCTGTGGAGTAAGTTAATTAGCCGGTGGTTTTGTGAGATGCTGATTGATTGGACTGTCTAACAAACCTACAGACTTCCTCTATCAATCTGCCCACCACATTGCCTTGCCAGGAAGGGGGAGGAGGGAGGGTGGGCAGGGCAGGGAAAGAGAGAAGAGACAAATGCAGGGCAGAGAGGTTAGACTATGAGATGGAGACAAATGAGAAAGGTGGAAAATTAGACTTTTTTTTTTTTGGGGCAAATTATTGCATATTATTTAAGTTTTTGCCCCAAAACTAAAAAAGGAGAAACTTGAAGACGGAGGGAAGAAATGGAAGGGATGGATAAAGATAGTGACGGGTAGATTTAAAGAGGAGGAGCTTCACTGACAGAACAATGCTTTTGTTATTTCTGAGGGAGAGCTGCTTGATTAATGGTCAACATAATTAAAGACACATATGGATGCCAGTAGCTCGCATGAGCTGTAAAAGCCATAAAAGTGATTCCATAATTATATTGAGCCACTGCGGACACACTTTATTACCATCATTAGAATACATGCTATAACACACAACATGCGTGCACTGTATCTGTGTGTGTGTGTGTGTGTGTGTGTGTGTTCAAGACATTATGCTTTAGCCATTTTTTATCTGTCAGATTTCATTTCATTCTGCTTCAGTGTTGCTGATGGGATTGGTGTCTATTTAGTGATGGGCCTATCATCACAGGCTTAATGGCTTTGGAGCACTGCAGTGATTTTACTGGCTGACAAACAACTCTGAATATGAATCAGGGGGACTTTCAACGTGAGGCACACAAGAGCTGGAAAAATCCATTCATCTGGGTGTATGCAAAACTCAATTCAGGGCTGCTCAGCTAAATAAATACAGCTTGTTTGTCACTTCAGCTACATATTGTGTATCAACAGGAGTCATGAATCACACATTTGTCATATTTCACATTATTATACCCTTGTTTTCTTGCATCTCCCATTAAATCAAGAGCCGTTCTCATTTGTATATAATTGAGCTTTTAAGAAATGCCTCAGTACCTTCTGTCAGTTTTAATAAAATAGAGATTTCTTAGATAAACGTATAGTCTGCAGGTTTGTGATTTGTTCAGGCTTGAAGGACTAATTCTTTAAAAAACATCAGTTCATGTAATGACGTATTGTGTGAAAGGTTCTTCTAACTCTTGTCATAATGTGCTTTTCAGTGACAAAGCCTTCCTTTGATTTTTAAATCTGTTCACGGATAACAGGTTCAACAATAACCTTGAGTAAAATGTACTACTCTGGACTTACTTTTGTAATACTCTGGCATGGATTTAAACTTTACAAAATATTTAATTCTCTTTACTGAGGTCATAATATCTCTGCTGACTGTATTTCCCTCCTCGTTCATGAGATTTAAATCTCTCCGGCACATTGGAGGTGATTCTCAGTGTTTTTCCCCAATTGCTGCCTCGACTCTTAACCATATGACATTGGTGGTGTTACATTACATCTGGAATGGACTGTTTATTTTTGTATCCCCTAACGGAGCAAATATTGCACACAAAGCAATACGCTTTCTCTGTTTTATTGCCTGTTTGTTCGCAGTCTGCTGCTGTTTTCTGCTCTGGGATACGGACACTAAGTGCGTTTTATAGACCCAGTATCAACCATCATGTGATGAAAGCGTTGGGAGGTCACGCATCTGAGTGAATGTTTCTCACCAGCTCTCTGCCTGTGCTTAATCAAGAAAAAGTTCAGTGTCTGTGTCTATGTATATCATGACTACCTCCCTGTGTGTCCTGTGTATTGATGTTATGTTTCTAGAAACTAAGGCAGTAGTTCTTCTTCCGTTTTAATGAAATCATTTTTCATATTGCAAACTGGTGTCTGATGTGTTGTTCCCGGCTGCGCACATTTATGTGTAAAGCAATAATGTGTTGCTTTTGTGAACATGAAAAATGTGGTTCAAATCAAAACCACTTCAAAAAGCCCGATCAGCTGAAATAGTGTTGTTTATTTTAAAAGATGCTTCGAGGGACTGAACTTAAGTCCTTGGCGGTTTCTGTAAAGTTTTACAGATTGAATTCTCCAGCTTTGAGAGATGAAAGACACATTTAGTTTGGTCTCTTATCTGTATTTTCAAAAGAATGTGTCCTTGAGTACAGCAGTTTGAATGAACTCTACAACTTCAAACAATTTACAGCTGCACCTTGGTTAAGACTTGCGGCCCTGACCTTGGGGCGGATGTGAGCGCTGTGTTCCTTCCAGCTGAGCCGTGACTCACCTTGAGGAAAGTGTCCAGAGATCCGTTTTCCATGAACTCCGTTATGATCATCACTGGCTTGCCTGCAGAGAGACATAGCAACACGGCTGTTAGTCGGAGCAGAATCACAAGGAAGAAAAGACACAAACTATAAAGAGATGAGGTTGGAGAAGTAGTGGCGTCCACAGCTGTGACCAGCCTTCCTCTCTGTCTCTCTGGGGGATAACATGGCATGTCGTCATCAGTCACACTGACAGCTTCTAATCAGCCCTCTCCATAAACGCCAGGAGATAATTAGAATGGACCAATCCACCAGAATATGTGCGTGTGTGTGTGTGTGTGTGTGGTTGTGTATCAGGGGGCCTCCTGAGATCTCATGAATACTAATCAGCCTCAAGGGGAAGGGGGTTGTGGTCGTGGACCGTTGTGCACCTGCACCTGAATGAGTGTGTGTTTGTGTGCATGGTGTGTGTGATGGAGGGGTGGTTGACTGACAGGCTGCATGCACTATGGTCCCCTGCATGGCATCGGGTGGGGCTTACAAATGATTAACAAAGTACCTGCAATCACACGCACACAGACACACACACACACAAACACAAACACACACACAAACACACACACACACACACACACACACACACACACACACACCAAAAACAGCAGTTGTCCCTGTTTTACAGGGTTCTCCCTAGGTACCACCCCCTACAGCTGAGCTTAGCCAATGACAAACAAGCACACAATGTGTAGTCACAAATGATGGTGTGTATGTGTGTGGCTTGTAAACACACAAAACTATGTCAGTTGTGATGAATAGGTCACATTTCCTCAATCAGACCTCAGAGATGCTGGGAAAAAAAACCCTGGGGGAGAGATAAAGACGGCACAAGAAGGGGATGGAGAAACTAAAGAAGTGGAGGCAGAAGTCTTCTTAAAGAATTTGTTTAAGGCTGAAATATGACAAAAGTAGACATGAAAATTTCCCTAGTCTTTCTTTCATTCCGATGCTCCTTATATAGCTGCTTTTCATAAAATAAGACATGTGCCGATTAATTATTTACTTCGGGAACATGTTGGTTAAAATGTCATAAAACCTCATTTGGTCAAACTGAAGAAGAGAGTGGGAGCCAGAGACACAATGAAAGAAAGAAAAGGTTAAACATATAGGGGGTAAATATATAAGAATGTATAATGTATGAGTGTATTGGGTTGATAAGATAAGGGGGGAGAAAAAAAGTTGGATCAGAGAAGATGAGGAAAGAAGGGGGTGAGGAGGGGTCAAAAGCTTGTCATGGAAAGGGAGGGACAACACCACAGAGGCCTACAGTGAGATTGTAGGTAAAGACAGCAATACATCAGCTTAAATGAATTCACTATCTCACTGCAGCAAACACACACACACATAAAGGGACACACATACACACACACACAAACAGAGTCGCCTGGTCTCTGGTGGTGGTGTCTTCTTTGACAGTAACATTAGTCTCAGGGATAAAAGTGAAAGAGAATTGGATTTTCTTCTGCTGGGGGTGAGGACTGCTGGTCACATTTATCTCCACATGGGGCCTGTGTTGTGTGTGGTGTATCGCTCTGTGTGTGTGTGTGTGTGTGATAGAGAGAGAGAGAGAGATGGTTTCAGGGCACAGCGAGTAGGGAGGGATGGCATGATGATGACCGCCTGATTTCAGCTCTGTTCAGGGGTAGAGAACATATGTGTGCTTTTGTTTGTGTGTTTGTCACAGCCGGAGATAAAAACAGTGGATGGGACTGATTGTGGCTGAAAGGAGGTCTGACTCCTCACAGCTTTTTTTTCCAACAAGGGGATGTGTGTGTGTGCGGGAGAGTGTGTGCTTAATTGTGTCTCGGATTGTAAACCCCGTGGATGTGAATACATGTATGTTATTCTGTGTGCGCCTGTGTGTATCCATACAGAACAGATAGGCATAGATGTCATATTCTACAACGGAGACAGCCATGAAATGGAAAAGAGCTATAAAAGAACTACCTCTGAAAACCAATTATGTGTTTGAGTGTGTGTCTGTTTGTGTGCTACATGTGTGTGTGTGTGTGTGTAAGCCCATGTATGTTACCGAGGAAGGAGAATATTACCTTCAGGCCCACGGTGTTAGATGCGTTCAAGATAGAAGCACAATGAAACACATTCATTGTGTTTTCTGGGCCTAGAGGGCCATGTGAGCCAGGCATGTACTGACACACACACACACGCACACACTCTCTCACACACACACACACACACACACACACACACACACACACACACAGTTTGTTACAATATTCGTGGAGACTCATCATTGACATAACGCATTCCCCGCCCCCATACCATAACTTTAACCCAGACAAATGAAGACCTAACCCCATCCCAAAACGATGACCTGACCTAACCTTGTAACCCCAACCCTAAAACCAAGTCTTAACCTTCAAACAGCCATTTAAACATATGGGTTCCAGCAATTTGGTCCCTAAAAGGCTGTTGGACCCCACAAGTATAGTGGTATAGTATCGTTTTTGGATCTTACAAATACAGAAAAACACGACCACACAAACACACATAGAGATACACACACACTCAACAATACAAAGAATCCCTTTCACTTCTTGTTGCGACTTCATCACACGCTACCCACACTTCAAACACACTGGCAAGACGGCGCCTCTCTAGCTCATCATGGAGCTCCTCTCCGCCAAACATTCACGAGCGCTCCTCAATTTCCCCCTGAAAGCACATAATTAACTAATCACGCTCATATTCATCCGAATGTATTGCCTTTCATCGCCTTCAGAAATAACACAGCCGTTTGCAGAGCTAAAAACACCTCTGTGTAAGTGTGTGTGTGTGTGTGTGTGTGTGTGGTGTGTGTGTGTGTGTGTGTGTGTGTGTGTGTGTGTGTGTGTGTGTGTGTGTGTGTGTGTGCAGATTGGGTATTGATGTTCTGCCAGGTGGAGTGTGTTATGGAATGGATCAGAGAGGAGTTTGCTCCTTTTTACAGCTCTTCATTAGGTGAAAGTAGAAAGTGTTGTCTCTGCTTTCCCCGGGATAAAGCTTGGATCATTTAGGCCTCTTGTGTGTGTGTGTGTGTGTATGAAAGTGATAGAGAATACTTATATAGAGTATATCAGGGAAATTACATTATGAGAGGCTGTTTCTTTGTGTGTTGGTGTGAATGTAAACGAAAGTGATAGACTCTGTACACATGTGGACAATTACATTATGAGTGGCTATCTGTGTGTGTGTGTGTGTGTGTGTGTGTGTGTGTGTGTGTGCGCCGGTGGGCCGCATTACCGCATTATTGAATGAGGCAGCCCAAGGTACAAACGAGAAAATGAAATAACTGCTGTATTGATTAATGTTAAGGGTCCGAACTAAATGATACAATGCTTTTAACACTGGACAGATCTCTGTTCTGGGAAGCGCCGCGTGAGGATGCGGGGCTGCGGCGAAACGTAAAGACAGAAACTCAATAACCTTATCTCCTCTCCTCTCCTCTCCTCTCTTCTCCTCTCCTCCCCCTTCTCTTTGCTTTCTCATCTCTCCTCATTTCCTCACGTTTGTCTCCTCGCCGTCTCTCCTCTCATCTATTCGCTCCTCTTTGCCTCAAATCTCTTCGCACATCTTCCCCCTGTCGCCCTCATTTGTTCTCAAGCCCCATGTTCTCTCATTTCCTTGCTCTTGTATCCTATCTCATCCATCCACCCCCCCCCCGACCCCCGTTTCCCTTTCTCCCCCGATGTCCCGCACCCATCGTCACCTTTTCTCTACTTTCCCCCTCCTGTTTTTTCCTCTTCCTAATTTGTCTTCAGATCTGCATGGATATTCAAAATGTGAATAACTTCAAACACTCTGACAGGTAACATTGAAACACTTATTGTGTGCCGTGTGTGTGTGTGTGTGGGCGCGCACGCTCAATGTGGGCAGATGAGATGGAGCTCGGTAATTGAGGGTTTTCCAAATGAGCCGATTGTTGCAGCGATTGTAAAACACATAAAGGACGGATGGATAAAATGAGGGACGGGGGAGATGAAGGGAAGATAAGGAGATGGAGGAGGGGAAAGGGGGAGGGGGATGGGGTGGGGAGGGGCAGATTGCTGCACTTTCCTGATGTGTAGAGAGACAAATACAGAAAAGCCCTTTTTTTTTTCCTCCTTTTCCGCATGTTGCGCTGTAATTAGCATGACAATAGCAACAATCAGATGACAGACAGCAGAGTAGGTTATTATGGTGGCCCATGGCAGGGGCTGAAGGCTTATGTGGTTTTAAGTGGCAAGAACACACACACACACACACACACACACAAACCCACACACACACACAGAAACAAATGAAACAAGAAAATGCAGACAGCCGAACTAGACACTCAGGTGCACGACATTTAGCTGTACAAAATGTTAAATAATGCCAATACAACCATTAGTACAACCGCGCCTGCCACCACCACTCAACTACTACCACTCCTTGTGTTACTCCTGCTATTATTGCTACCGATAGTGCTTCTACTATTATGCTGACAGTGTTACTTGTAAGACTATAGCTATATGTATAAGTGCTAAAATTCTGCAGACATCTACAAGAACAAGAACTACCAGTGCCTACTAGCGTTACTGCTTCCTGTACGATGATGCTGTAGAACCAAAGTGATTAGACTAATTAATTAACTGTTTGGATAATTGCACTGCATGAAAAGAGTCACATCTGCATGAAGAAACGGCAGAAAACACCACACCCGTTTGGACTTTACATTTTACTGATGAATACATCCATCCACGTGGGAATAGGCGCTATTTTTGTTGTGTGCGTGTTTTCCTGTACTGTCACTTTAGATGTGAAAATGTGCCACTTTTTCTCTTTCTTATGTAACAGTAAACCAAATGTCTTTGGGTTTCATCCTACATCTTTTGCTACTGCTACAGTATCATTAGTAATATATTAATATAACTGCACCTGCTACTGCTAATTTTACTACAAGAGTTCCTTCTGCTGCTGCTGACACCTCCACTGCTCCTACTACTGCTGATTCTGCTGCTGCTGCTTACACCTACGCAAACCAATCCAACACACCTGAGCCCACAGCAGTCAGGGTCAGCCTGCCTGATTAGACTGAGGGCGGTGTGAAGGGACCAGCTGGTGCCGGAGAAAAGGGCCTGAAGGAATTATTGACCCATCTCAACTCTCACCCCCTTGCTCGCACATACACACCCTGGGCTGTGACCTGTGAAATTACTGCTCCACTAGTGAGATTTGTTTCTGAGGAGCTCTATCAGCTTCTCAATGTGCCGTGAAGGCAGGTGAGAAGAGAGACACAAAGAAACGCATGTAAAAGTAGAAGGACACTCGTTCCATATGTACAAACACACACACACAAACACACACACACACACACTCCACAAAAAAAAAAAACAGGCACAGCTTTATATTCACGGAGCACAGAAAAATAAAGAACACCTTACTACGTTGTAGCAGGTTGCTTGTCAAGCTGTTTCCACTGTCAACTGCGCTTTTGTCCTCTGCCACAAAATTTTAAGCATTTGGCAGTAATTCGTAAATTTATTCTGGCATTTTAAATCAGAATAGTGTGTGTGTGTGTGTGTGTGTGTGTGTGTGTGTGTGTGTGTGCCACTGGAAAAAGAAACGAAAGTGCCATAATTATATGTCTGCCTGTCAGAATAAAACAAACACATTTGATTTAGTTTGTTGCTGTAGTATGCTACTCCTTCAAACTACCCCAATCCTGCTAAGCAAAGGACACAGTTATTACACATGAAGCACTGTTTAGACAATGAGAGAGAGAGAGAGAGAGAGAGAGAGAGAGAGAAAGAATGACAGTGTAAAAGGAAATGAATAAGAAATGCAGAGGGGGATACGCATGCTCCTGAATATTCATGAAGCTAAAAAACACATCCAATTAACTTTATGAATTATTAATATTCATGATAAAAGCCTATGCATATGCATTTGCTCTTTTGTTGTTGGCCTAAGTGCCACTGAGCACCGGTGTGATGGACTGAAGATCAGTGTGTGTGTGTGTGTGTGTGTGTGTGTGTGTGTGTGTGTGTGTGTGTGTGGTGTGTGTGTGTGTGTGTGTGTGTGTGTGTGTGTGCGTGTGCATGTGTGACAGAGGGAGAAAGTGGGGAAAGCAGTGGTTTATTTGTCCGTCTGCATGTTTACAATTCTGTTTCTTTGTACCAACTGTCTCCTTCCTTTTGCTTGTCTGTAGATCTCTCACAAACATCTGCATGACAAGGTGTCAGACCAGAGGCGGAACAGAGCAGCGGGAGCGGCACTGAGGAACGTGAATACGAGGTGAGACGAAAACCGGCTGGAATGAAAACACATTTTAGGCATGGAGAGGTGTCCACGCTTGTGTTGTTTTTCCTGCTGTCGGCCATCTGAATGAGCAGAAAATAGGGATTTGATTGCCGGTTATAAATGGTGTCTGTTAATGAGGGCAGTTACAGCTGTGATGTCAACACCTGTACTGAGTGAGCCCCTATTTGGACATTTAAGAGAAGGGATGACATAATGACGGACTTGTATTTACTGCCACACAGGCCGTGACCACGCAGCCTGACATCAGCGTTTGGCAAAAGCGTTGGATACCATGTTCAAAAAGAGTTGTTTTTTTGGCTGTGAAAAAGGCAGACTGACGCTTATTAACAGATTAACAGAGACATTCATAACAATTGTGGCTGAAGGAAACCGCATTATTAACACACTCGCAAATGGGAATGGATGATCAGAGCCCTGCTGTAAACACTTTTGTTTTACTTGAACTTCTTTTCACAGTGAAAAGTTTAATTAGGATTGATAATGATGATGATTATAATGTAATATTGGCATTTTTTTGTGTGCTGCGCATGATAACTAATAATTAACTAATAATAAATCAAGCATTGCATTTTGGTCACCTAGGAATGGTCTGCTGTTGGGCCAGGTTAGGCCAGGGATGCCTGATCTGAGCATCTGCCTGGATAGGGCCTCCATGTTTCTTTGTTCAACTCCATAAAGCAAAGAGCTCTGTTGTTCCAGGGGCGGGGATTGCATCAACAAAAGCGGTCGGCCAAAACAGCCAAGCAAGCTGCGCATGCTGCATTAGTGTGGATGTGGGACTAAAACCAGCAGAAAAAGATGTGTTTTCAAATTTAGCTGGCTCAGTGTTGATGTACTCTGAGATTTAGCGAGAGAGACATGGAGAGCGAGAGCACGAGAGGGAGAGAAGAGGAGACTGGAATTGACTGAGCGAGGCAGAGAGACACAGAAAAAGAGAGAGACGGGGGGGCGATTGAATGAGAAGATTAGATGGACACTGACTGAGAGAGAGAGGAGAGTGAGATAGGGAAATAAGACGAGAGCTGGATAGATGGAGAGTGTGTGTGTGTGTGTGTGTGAGTGATTGAGAGAGCGAGTCCCAGCGATAACAAATCAGCTATCTTGTTGAACCAGGCCTGTGTCTGTCTCACCTACATGAACACACACTCGCTCTAATTGCCTAACACAATCATGTGAAATAAACAGGTGGCTGTTTGAGAGGTGGACAGTCGCCATTCACATGCACACCCCTATGCGTCATCAGTTTGTTACCATGGTAATGGAGCTTTTATCTGATCCAGGGTCACCACCAACAGCTCTGCTGTGGCACACACAAGTATGTGACAGATACACACTCACACACACATTACTACAGCACACATACGGAGAAATGAAAGGGGAGTGTAAGATTACAAAACCAGACATATGATCCAACCATGCACTAAAGGATGATGTGAAGTTTTTATTCATCACTCACATCTCGTGACAACACCCTCCAGCCTGATGATGTTCGGATGGTCAAACTGTCCCATGATGGAGGCCTCAGACAGGAAGTCCCTCCTCTGTTTGTCTGAGTATCCCGCCTTCAGACTCTTGATGGCCACGTAGATCTCCCTCTTTCCCTGCACACGCAGCCGACCACTGCACACCTCCCCAAACTCTCCTACACACACACGCACACACACACACACGCACACGCACACAGAGACAAAGGTTTGATAAAACTGTGAAACTTGCAGGGGAAAAAAAAAGAACTTGTACTGATGAATATCTGAGCTCTCATATCCGTATTTTTGGAAGCTTTATAAGATCTAATATTGAATCTAAATGGCATCCAGATTTTTTATTTTTTTATTTTACATGACCAAAATTTTTTAATTTTACAGGTGCTACTGTTCAGTTGCCAAAAATAAACTGGATTGTCCATGGGTGCGAATATGACTCCAAAGAATCCCTAAAAATGAACCATAGTTTAAGTCATTTGAATTCACTCAAGTTACATTTTTACTGCTTTTCTGAGTTTTTAATATAGCCTACTGCTGTTTTACTGCCAACTCACCAGCTCCAATGACTCTCTCTATGCGAATATTGGAAGCATCGATCTCTTTGGCGAAGTCTCTGACAGCCTGGTTGGGATCTTCGTAGGTGTGAGGATGGATGTAGGTCCTGCTGCCCGGGAGCTTAACTTGGGAGTGGAGAAAGGCGGAGAGAAAGATAAAAGTTAAATGTATTGTAACATATTCAGCTTTGGCTGGGTACATGATTGTGCAATTTAAAAAAAAAAACAGATAATAGTATTAATAGGGGATTGAAGTAGTTTTCTCCAGAGCTGACATTGATTCCTGCTCAGACATTTGTGCAGTGTGAATGCATGCTGAAATGTGAGCTTGAGCGTGGGTGCTCTATTTGAGCGGCATTACGAATTATTACATAATGAAACACATAACTACTTTGTTCATAATGGTGTTAAAATAAGTCATAATTTTAACAGGCACCCATAAGGAGCTTCAACTCTGCCAGCAAACATTGTGCAAGAAAGTGTGAAATGACGTGGTTTCTTCAGCTGAGGATGCTACAGACTCCTGAAGTGTGTGCTATATGGTGCAGCTCTGACTGTTTAAGTTCTCATTCTTCAGTGAGTGTGAGGGTGTTGTATATGAATAAATGAGCAGTCGTTTCTGCTCCTGGAGTGTTCACCTGAGTTCAAACTGGTAAAATATGCATCCTCCTGTCATTTGTTTACAGCAATAAATACAGGCACTGATGTGAGTCATTGCAGGCGGGTGTGAAGACAAGTTGTGTGTGTGTGTACGGAGGTGCTTGCATAAGCATAAATGTACACATAAAAATGAATCACAGAATTTGAAAAACAAAAACAAAATGCACTACATTTGTATCCATCATTGTATAACGTTAGTGATGAATTTGCGCACAGAAAATGAGATCAAAGCCACACGTTTGCATATTTGATTGCAACAAATGAAAAGTGTTTGTCTCTGTGAATGCTGTTTTCTGTTTGGATGGATGTATGAGTTTGTGTCTTTACCTCGGCCATGCTGGAACTGCATCTTCTCTTCATCTGGGTCCTGCTTGGCTTTGATGTATCCACAGTGCCTGAAAAAGAAGCGCACAGCTGGGTTATGATCCTGTATCGACTGTTTTCCCAGTATACAGAAGCCAACATGGCTTAATAGCACCTCTATGCACGATCACACACTCTTCAGTTTTTTTATGTGCAATGTTTGCTGTATTAAATCTATCATATTTCCAGGAAAATCCCATACTACTCTGTGCACAGCCAATAGCTTTGTGTATAAACAACTAGATATTTCCTTTTGTCTGTACACACCCCACTCCTCTGTCTAAGATGAGCCTGGAGGGAAAAAGTAACAAACTATTCCTCTCTTTCTGTTTTACCTGTCAATCCCACACTTCCCTATAGGGAAGTTACGCCTGAGGTTCAGTGAGTGAGTGTGTGTGCGCGTGTGTGTGTGTGTGTGTGAGTGTCACAGATGTCCCTATAGAGGCAGATCTATGCATTTAAGCACCCCTCTGGCCGGTAACCAATCCTTTCAACATTATCATGGGTCACACACACTTCTGTGCCCTCTCTCCACCCCCCTGGGTGCACACACACACCCTGCAGCGGTGGTCAGTTCAACGATCAAGACAAAATATTGACAAATTGATCAACTCAATCCTGCCGTCCAGCTGCGAGGAAGTGTTAAACTCTGGTTCTGCTTGACAGACCAGACAGGAGGATACTGCCGGTGTGTGTGTGTGTGTGTGTGTGTGTGTGTGTGTGTGTGTGTGTGTGTGTGTGTGTGTGTGTGTGTGTGTGTGTGTGTGTTTGTTTTGTGTGATTTGGAGTTTCGTTTGTGTCAGCGTATTTTCTCCCTCACTTTGTTGTGCTTCAGCCTTCGGCTTGAATCAGCCACCACTAACACTGTCTGTGATTTACTGCTCTTTTAAATTTTAGGCCAAAAAACATAAAATGTAAAAGCCGTTTTATATAATGAGGTAATAAACATGACATAAATACTGTGGCCTCCTCTCCTCTCCTCTCCTCTACTCTCCTCTCCTCTACTCTCCCTTTTCCTCTCTTATCCTATCCTCCTTGACTGCTGCACAGGTAAAGCAGCTACCAGTCAGTATGTCTGTCCATCATGAGGACAAATTGATTTCGGCTTAGAGCCAAGAGTAACTGGGAATCTGCAGCATGTGATTTAAGGAAGCAGTACAGAGGAGGACAGAAGAGAAAAGGAGACTGAAAGAAATAGCGAAAAAAAACAAACAAACAAAAAAAACCTTTGATAAAGAAAAGTCATATGAGAAATGAGATAAGGACAAAAAACAAAGACCAAATTAATAAAAGAGAAGAATAAAGCATAAACAGAGAAACGTCTTATGACTAAGAATGAGAAGCATGCGTAGCAACAAAAATGGAGAAAGGTGGGGTCTGCCAGGCTCAGTAAATCTCAGTCATTTGGTCTTTAATCCTTGTGTTGATTTTACACAGCTGAATGCATGGTATAACCCAGACATCAATAGGCTGTTATGGGAATACACACACACACACACACACACACACACACACACACACACAAACACACACTCACACGAGGGTAGGGACTGATTGCTGGTATTTGGGGATAAAGAGGAGGGGGCATAATGTTCTTATGAAAGGGGAGTTGGTGGGCCCCACCTGGTTATCAGCTGGGCTCAAGCCAGTCGAACACCAAGGGACGATCATTACCCCCTTGACACACACTCTCGAACACATACAGTGCTTTGGGGCATGTGTTTAGAACATATGGGGAATGGGGACATGGGTCACACCTCTGCTCCAAGAGCGATAATCCCGTGGGGGCGTAGACACCCACCCACCCACCCACCCACCCACCCACCCACCCACACACACACACACACACACACACACACACACACACACACACACACACACACACAGAGACACACACACACACACACACACACACACACACACACAGACACACACACACACACACACACACACACACACACACACACACACACATATATGTGCACCTTCTGCAAAACACTAAACCCCACATTTGAAACACTGCTAGAGGTGGCTCTGTATTAGTGTGTGTGTGTGTGTGTGTGTGTGTGTGTGTGTGTGTGTCTGATGGGAAATGAACACATTTCCATAGTAATTACAGAGCGACTCATTTCTCCTCTGCAGTTAGAAGTGTCATGAATCATTAGCGCTGCAGTCTTAAGCATAGTACAAACCCTGACATGGCTGTGGCTTTTGTGTCCCCCCCCACACGGCTGTGTCTGTGTCTGTGTGTGTGTGTGTCTTTGTGTGTGTGTGTGTGTGTGTGTGTGTGTGTGTTTGTTTTGTGTGATTTGGAGTTTCGTTTGTGTCAGCGTATTTTCTCCCTCACTTTGTTGTGCTTCAGCCTTCGGCTTGAATCAGCCACCACTAACACTGTCTGTGATTTACTGCTCTTTTAAATTTTAGGCCAAAAAACATAAAATGTAAAAGCCGTTTTATATAATGAGGTAATAAACATGACATAAATACTGTGGCCTCCTCTCCTCTCCTCTCCTCTACTCTCCTCTCCTCTACTCTCCCTTTTCCTCTCTTATCCTATCCTCCTTGACTGCTGCACAGGTAAAGCAGCTACCAGTCAGTATGTCTGTCCATCATGAGGACAAATTGATTTCGGCTTAGAGCCAAGAGTAACTGGGAATCTGCAGCATGTGATTTAAGGAAGCAGTACAGAGGAGGACAGAAGAGAAAAGGAGACTGAAAGAAATAGCGAAAAAAAACAAACAAACAAAAAAAACCTTTGATAAAGAAAAGTCATATGAGAAATGAGATAAGGACAAAAAACAAAGACCAAATTAATAAAAGAGAAGAATAAAGCATAAACAGAGAAACGTCTTATGACTAAGAATGAGAAGCATGCGTAGCAACAAAAATGGAGAAAGGTGGGGTCTGCCAGGCTCAGTAAATCTCAGTCATTTGGTCTTTAATCCTTGTGTTGATTTTACACAGCTGAATGCATGGTATAACCCAGACATCAATAGGCTGTTATGGGAATACACACACACACACACACACACACACACACACACAAACACACACTCACACGAGGGTAGGGACTGATTGCTGGTATTTGGGGATAAAGAGGAGGGGGCATAATGTTCTTATGAAAGGGGAGTTGGTGGGCCCCACCTGGTTATCAGCTGGGCTCAAGCCAGTCGAACACCAAGGGACGATCATTACCCCCTTGACACACACTCTCGAACACATACAGTGCTTTGGGGCATGTGTTTAGAACATATGGGGAATGGGGACATGGGTCACACCTCTGCTCCAAGAGCGATAATCCCGTGGGGGCGTAGACACCCACCCACCCACCCACCCACCCACCCACCCACACACACACACACACACACACACACACACACACACACACACACACACACAGAGACACACACACACACACACACACACACACACACACACAGACACACACACACACACACACACACACACACACACACACACACACACATATATGTGCACCTTCTGCAAAACACTAAACCCCACATTTGAAACACTGCTAGAGGTGGCTCTGTATTAGTGTGTGTGTGTGTGTGTGTGTGTGTGTGTGTGTGTGTCTGATGGGAAATGAACACATTTCCATAGTAATTACAGAGCGACTCATTTCTCCTCTGCAGTTAGAAGTGTCATGAATCATTAGCGCTGCAGTCTTAAGCATAGTACAAACCCTGACATGGCTGTGGCTTTTGTGTCCCCCCCCACACGGCTGTGTCTGTGTCTGTGTGTGTGTGTGTCTTTGTGTGTGTGTGTGTGGTGTGTGTGTGTGTGTGTTTGAAATGGATATTTTTAATACTTTTAATACCTTAAATGCAACTGCACAACCTGTCATTCAGGAGTGGACTTGGGAAGACTTTCATTTGTTGTTGAGTTTGCGTTTTTGAAATTGGTAACATGGCAGTTATACACTTTTTTTTTTTTCCATGTAAATGAGCCACTGTTTCCTCTTTCTGTCAAAATTTGTGTCGATCAGTTCTTCTGTATATTTTGAGCATTTTCTGATCAACGTATGGCCTTTGCTGGCTAGAGCAATATTTTATTTCATCCCACTATAAGCTCTTCTGTGTTTCCAAGATATAAATGAAACTGTTCAGTTTTTGCAAATAACTTTCGATCTCAACCTTTACGTCAATATGGGTGAGAGGTTTTTGGAGAGGCAGGGATTCTTTGACAACTGTGTAAACTCCATCTGGTGAGGAAGATTCTGATCTGATTGAAAGCTCTGGAACTGCTACTGAGGACCTCGTGGTGAGATTGGCATTCAAAATGCCAGCGCTGACATGAAGCACAAGGTGGGACTAATTGACCTTCTCCACAAAATATTAATTTAAAAGCACATGTATCTCACACATGTAGTGCAAACTCCAGTCTGTCGTTTCAAAGTCTTCCGTGAGTTTGACAAAATAGTGGTATGTGAATGTGTTTTGCTGGAGACAAGGTTGTTGCCATGCCGTATCTCAAAGTTTTGTGCAGCTTCAGAAAACATGGCTCTGGTCACCACATAGCTTCGGTGTGTTCCTAGCTGCCTGCTATTGATTTGGATGCCACAGGTGTTTACTTCAGCATATGAACATTCAGAGGTTCTGGAGCTGGCACACACTTTATAATGAGACGGTCCCCCTGCATTGGCACTGGCTGCTTCTTTATCCTGCTGTACTGCAGTGTGAAGCTGGCACTATCTGTCACTGTGGGAGAAACCATTGTGCCATTCAGCAGCCATCCATTTGCACTATACCACTGCTGGCTCGTACTGTAAATACACATCCCACCCACACGGATGTATGCAGATTTTAAAGTACACACGCCTTGCTCCAATCATGCAAAAACACACACGTTAATGGACTGCGATATCAGTATCGCACCCGGGCTCTCACCTTTCTTTCTGCCTCTCTCTGTTCCACTTCACTGAGGACAACAGGCTATCCCTGTCCTCCAAAGCCACACACTCCACATTTGCATATCAATTTACTTTTTAATATAATGCTCTGTCACTCGAGACCCATTTGTCATTCTGCTAGCAAGCTTCCACCTTCATAGGACTCCATCCATATATTATTGTCCCCGTAGCCCCACCCCCGTGTTCCCCTCTTTCTCTCTCGCTTGCTGCCCTTTATCTCGCGGGTGGTATATTCTTTCGTAATTCTTCCTTTAAGTGAAAACATTCCTTTGTCCAATAACCCACATGTCCTCTCTTTCTCCCTCCTGTTTCCATCCATTTATCCATCCCCCAACAGGCCCTGTCTGCTGCTCTCTTTTTCTCTGTACTTCTTTCTTTGATAGAAAGAGTGGACACTAGGAGCTGGAGAGCGAAAGACACAAAACCGAGAGAGGGAGAGGGAGATGGAAAAAGAGAGTGCTGACAGGCAAGAACGCACAATGGGGGTCCAAGCCTGCATACCAACTAACAAGCAATCAGATGGAGGGGAAGAGCGAGGAGAGAAGGGGAGGCAGCCGTAGGGATAGAAACTCGAAGGTTAACATACGGGATGTGGGATGAAAGAGGGGTGGGGCAGCGTTTGTGCTGCAACGACAGGAGCCGAAGATAAAGAAGAAGAGAAAGAGGTTGTATTATAAGAAGAAAGAGCACTAAATAGCGGAATGGCGAGTAAAAAGGGAAACAAGAAGGATGGAGATGTCGAATACTGGCTTTGTGGTTGGAGGATTCAGAAGGAATAACAAAGTGCAACACTATCAGCACATAGCTCACCCTGAAGGAGAGCAAGAGAAAAGATAAGAGAGCCGATAGACTGATGACAAAGAGAAAGAGTGTCAGTCAACAGTATGGCTGCAGAAAGGCTGAGAGAGAAAAAGAATGGCGTCTACAACGTCTTGTCTAAACCACAACGAAACAGTAAGCTCAAGAAAGAAGATGAAGGCAGTCAGCGAGGAAGCAGGATCCAACATCATTTGCTCTTCAAATCATTGTTTTTTACCCCCTTAATCCCATCTCAAGATAACTAGGAGCTGGATCCTATCCCAGTGTGAATCGGCCAGAAACCAAGGAAACACCTCGGGCAGGTCGCCAGTCCATCACAAAGCTAACACGAGATAGAGCAATACACTCGAATTCACTCGAGCAGACAATTTGGAGTTTTCAGTCCACTTGACACTGGGAAGGAACCGGAGCGCACACAGGTCAACTCTCATGAGCATGTGGCGAATACTGAGTCTTTCTGTCAGCTAACTCTAACCACAAATGCTACGCAAATATTACAGTCAGAGCGGCCAAAATATCCATTTAGAACGAATGAAATCACTCAGACTTCCTCTTTGGGGAGACAGTATGAGCACACTGAACTCATCTACCCTAAAGCCATCAGGACGGGGGACTCTGTCCTCTGTGTATCCACCGCCTTGTCTGGCATATTGTCTTTCTCTGAATCCTTTGCATTGCCCTGCACATTTTCATGTAGCACTCCGGATATGTACACCATGTTATAGCACAGTTTGTTTTACAGCTATGACATTTTACATTAGCACTTGCTTGAGAACAGCTTGCACACCTGTCCAATATGCACTTTTGCATTTTAATACTCACATTAAATTGCATATACACTTTTTAGCACAGCCTCAGGAGTACGCCGCCCTGAAATTCACTGCACATATGGGCGTGTGGCAAATAAAATATTTAACATAATGGCTATACAGTTGTCTGACGGTGACTAAGGAAAGTCAAAATGCAGGGGGTCCTGTGTGAAAACACAGTGGGATTCAGCCCGATTGTATAATCTTCTCAACGTTTTACAAAATGTGTTACAAAGCAGGCCTCCTCCTTTCCCTGATATTGTCAGTATTATGCCAAGTCTTCATTTATTGGTCTATTAGCCTCAGGCTACATGGCTGCTTCCATTTCCCCTTCAGTCTGACTCTCGGCTATAGAGAGGGAGACGTTTCCTGAGTTGAGCTGATTTGTACTTGTTCCTCTGATAACCAGTGTTTCTGATGTTATTTTGCAGCAGCTTGACAGTTCAGTGTGTAATTAAGAGAACGACCCCTGTCAGACACAGACGGGGCCATCACATCACACAAATGCTACAGTATCCTCTGATGTAATGTATTCAAAGCTGTTAGCACCCTGAAGTTCACAAATAAAGTAATCTTATCAGAAATGTGTGGTGAGCCACTGGAGTCACTATCTGAGCCAGAGAGGGGAAAGAAGAAAGCGAAACTGAGGGACAGCAAAAAAAAAAAAGAAAAGAAAAGAAAAAAAAAGCAAGATAGAAGAGACAAGGGGAAAGAGTAGAAAAAGGAAAACAGAGAGACCACATAGTGACAAAAGGGGGAGAGGGAGCACAGAGGAGATCAAACGAAGGGAAACCATGGCAGGACAGAATAAAAAGCTTGATCATGCACTAAAGGTTGAAGAAAAGAGAGAGTGGGGTAAATATGGATGGTGGAATAACCTTGAAACAAAGTGGGACAGAACCTAGACTTTGAAACAGCACCGGAGGGAGGGACCAAAGACGAACAGCGTTGTGTGTGGACTGTGATGTGCCGGTGACAGAGGCAGCGACACCGTTTATCTTCATGTAAGTGAATAACCTTGGAGGAACGCTAACCTGAGACATGAAAAGAGCTAATAAAGTGTGTGTAGTTCTGAGCTGGTGGTAGCGTCTAGTTTGTTTTATATGAGCGGCCACCTTTTATAGGATTAGAGGCTGGCTGCTGGCTGAAAAACCAAAGTAGAAATTGATATACTCTGAGACAAGGAAGACTCAGACAGGGTCATTCATACGCAAACACCTTTCCTTTCCTTTCCTTTCCTTTCCTTTCCTTTCCTCCTGGTCTCCTCTCTTCTTCTCTCCTTTCCTCTCCTCTCCTCTTTCATTTCCTGTCTCCCCACATTATTTTCCCCACTGCTAATCAGAATGACGAGAAAAATGAAATCAGTAAATCATTAGTCACCCCTCCGGCATGACACAATGAAATGACACATCTATCCTCGTCTCTCCATCACCCCCTCCTCCTCCACCTCATACATACACAGAGATTAACTCACACACACATACACATACACACACACGCCCTGCTGTGGGTATCTGCTCACACCATTACTCATGATAATGGTGATTCCATTTAATATCAAGCTATTAAATAAAAAATAATTACTGGGAATGAAATCAATGGATTAAATTCACTCTTATTATTTCACAGCAAAATTAAGCCTTGCTCTCCAACCTGAAAAACAAAATGCATTCACGGCTGGGGTGCTAATAAACTATGAAAGCTGATTGTGGATAATTAATTAAGAGTCAAAACACCATGAAAAAAAAAAACAAAAACAAACTGACAAAAATGTATGTATGATTTAACGGAGCGTTCAGTAACACAAGTGAGAGAGATTTCTTTTTCTGGCCCTCTCTCTCTACCTCTCTCTCCATCTTGGCCTGGTCTGGCACCAGCTCAGCACTTTCTGACCACAGTGTGAAAAGATTTACTCAGCTCGGGCTAATTATTAGGAAGGGGAAATGATTAGCTGAAGAGTTATGACTAATAAATCTGTCTATGTTTCATTAACACCCTGTTTGGAAACATTTCATTTAGCTGCCGCTCATTAAAGAGAGTGGTAATGGAGGGAAAGGAAAGGAAAAGGAAAAGAAAGGAGAGAAAAGAGGAGAGGGGATGGGAGGGGGGGGGCAGTGAGGTCTGGAGCTCGGCTGCGGTAATTGGTGTAATGTAGCAGAATTTTTAACAACCTGGTGAAAAGGTCAAACGTGTGAGGATGAAAAAAGGGAGAAAGAAGAAGCAGAGGAGCATGTCATCTGTATCATTAAGAGAAGTGTATCTTTATATTTGCGAACAGATCAGTGTGAAACTAATTCCCCTAATGATGTTACTACACCGACACAACTTGATTAGGTCATGATCATATTATGTGCGCTTGTGTGTGAAGCGTGTGCGTCGATCCGTTAATGTATTAAAATGCGCCATAAACTTTAAAACCAGGGCCAAAAAAAAACCACCAGTTTTGAATTTGTCTGATGTTTATAGGACATTTGATCAGTCTCACTGCAACATCTGCTCATTTGCATAAAGCCCGAGTGAAATAGTTTTGCACCTGCGGCAACTAGCTGCTGTTCCAGGCATTCTGCAGACAAAGCTGTATTTGGCTGCATTAACTGAAAAGCACCAGCATCCGAGCAACACATACAAATCCGTCTAATGACACTACACACATCATCAGCGTCGTCATCATCATCCATGTATGCACCCCCCCCCCCCCCCCCCCCCCACACACACACACACACACACACACACACACCCACACACCCCCACGCTGGCCTGTTTTGTTTCACATTGGTGTGGACTGAATCTATCGCCTGCCAAATGATTATTAGTGCTATTATCACAGAAACAGACCAACACCGCCCACAGGAGGGAGAAGGCATTGGCTGATATCTGCCTCCACCAAATTCACCATAAGCACCATTTGGCAAACGTGGTTCTATTATTTGCGCCTTTGTTCCTGATTTTCTTTCTATTTCCTGCGATTTTGTGCTTCAAAACCAAGCGTTGGATTCTTCAAAATCCCTTTTCACATCCGGTCTTTGCTGCTTTTAATTTCACTTTCTCACATCTTCTTTGAAATCCAAACAGGCAGGCGCACACACAACATTTTTGAGCTGTTTTACACTTAATTAGTGTTCTTCAGTATCTCACAAGTCTCTTTCACTCACTGCCTCTTAACTCTGCTCTCTGCTCTCTCAACAGCATGTTTTCATCAACGCGCCCCCCCCCTTCTTCTTTTTTTTTCTCCCTCATCACGCTTCCGCTCCTCTTTTCTGTCATTAAGTTTTTAAGAATAACCCTGGGCTGCACAGCAGATGCTGCCGAGGTAAAAAGGGCTTACGCGCACAAACATGCGCATCAACAGGACATGCTATTGTGTTAAGAAGGTAGAGCTGTTACCGCTCTCTATTAGTGAGACTGAGAAGTCTTTCTGCTCGAATCAGCCACGTTATGACATCTCACTTTCCTTTGTGCCTTTCTCTTTCGGCCTTTCACTCTTTATTATTCAAAACTCTGCTCAGAAAAGGTTGTTTTTCTCAAACTAGGCTTGTAGAATCTGTCTGTGGAAAGGGAACTCGCACTCTATTCTTTTCTCCTTTTTTTTTGTTTTTTTTTCTTTTTCCATCTTGGATAAAAACTCAACCACGCAGCAAGATGGTTATCAATGGGAATTCTTGTTTGATCTCACCTCTGTAGGAGAAGTAGTCAGAAAGCTGGCTCTAGGCAAAAATTGTACATCTTATTTTGCACTAAGTATCCAATTAATCACCGCTTATTATTTTAAGATTTTCAGACATTTTCTTTAACAGATTGCAGCCCCCCTTGAATCCCTGCTGAATATCTCCAGCTCTTACAACAGATGTGCTCCATAAAGGCAGACTTTGAGACGCATAGCAGATGATATATCTTTAAAAAAAAACGGGCATCACATAGATGGAACAACTTCATGCTGACTGCTCACCAAAACTCCCACATTAAAAACATGAACATGGGAGAACACACAAGAATCTGGCTTATAACCAAAGCCTGCAGCTATACAGAAAAGGAGATGGTTGCAAGGATGGAGAATCATTAGACTGCAGACAAAATAGAGGCGCGCACGCACACACACACACACACACACACACACCACACACACACACACACACACACATGCACACAGATGCTGGGAGGCAGAAGCTGTAACATGTTTAACAAGGAGTGAGAGAAAGTGAGGACCAAAGGGGAGAGCGCTTTTTGAGTGAAAGGCCATCTGCTGAATCAGTGGCAGTGCCAGTCGCTTGCTAACTTCCCATCGCTCGCACCTGCCAGCCTGCCAAAGCACCCTCAGGAGGACAAAAGCACCAACTTCACACACAAACACAACACGCTCGCACACATATATACTCGCGCAGCAATAATGGCACGCACACTGCAATAACTGATGTGATTTGTCAGCGCCGTGCTGTGTCTGAGGAGCTCTCAGCGTTTTTTCATGTTTTTCCCTCCTGCGGTAACAATAGCATAACAGCACTTTATTAAACGAGAACAGGACAGAACAGAATGGCCTGCAAATCAGCCTGTTTATGAGGCATAGCTGTTCAGTAGCCTGCCGGCAAAGGCTGCGGGAGGTGTGTATGCGCCTATGTGAGTATATGACAGTAAGACAGAGACTGGGAGGGCGCACTGTGTATTGTTATTTCATAGTTCAGCAATAAAACCCTTCTATCAGGCTGTTCAAACTATGGTCCGGCGTGTGGATTCAATAGATGAACTATGGGTAAAAACTCCAGCACTTCTATCCAGTCTAGTGATTATTGGGGAAATGGTTTAAACAGCTGGCATTTAGTGGGAAAAGGACCTTACAAATGTCTGGTGGGAAATCATTTCAACCATGGCTGACTCACGGTGTCTATTTCAATTCCAATTTAATCACTATCCACATTGAACAGGTCTCAGCAAATACATCAGATTCTCAATACATTACAGGGGGTTTTCATCCAAATGTAAATTTCGAGAGCGGAACAGGAAATGAAAGCCGGAGAGCCAGAAGATGGGGAATGTGAAGAGAAAAGCAGAGGCAGAGAGCGAGAGTGCCGTACAGAGTGAAATGAGAGCAGGGTGAGGGAGAGAAATGGACTGATTGACAGATAAGACGAAGTAGATGAAAAGGAGGAGGTGTGGACAACATAAGAAGAGACTAACCAATCCTTATTTTCAGACCGGTAACATGGCACTCCTATTTCACCTAACAGTGCAATCACCCGCCCGTCATTGCCCCTGCCCTTCCTCCTCCTCCTCCCTCTCTTTCAAACACACTTGTAATCTACCTTTTCATCTTTTGCTCCTTGCACCTCTCTCTTCTCCTTCCCGCTGGCTCTCCTCCTCCCTCCATCAATCTCCTTTTCTCTCTCAAGCCTCCTCCTCCTCCTCTTTCTCTCTATCTTTCTCACCATCTCAAAATGTAGCTCTCTAGTGGCGCAAACATACTTCAGATGTACCCCCCCCCAGCAGTCTGTCATTCCCACTGCCTTTTTAATATCTTCTCATTTTACCCTCCACTTGTGTCTCTCCTTTACTTCGCTTCTGTCCATCTTTCTCCCCCCCTGAGCTCTCTCTCTCTCTCCCTCCCTCCCCCCCTGCTCTCGTCTCTCCAGTGATGCAGCTTTGATCCTCGCTTCATCCCTCAGTTACAAACACAGTATACACACTCCACCTATTCACACATACACACACACACACACACACACAATTTCACAGATGTACAGATGTTGTTTAATAGAAAGCAGTAATCAGCACTACTTCCTCCCCGGTGTCCCCATCCTCTAAATGGAAGAAAGACAGATAGAAACAGAGGGAGGGAAAGAGAAAAGAGAAAGACCTGAAATTGATGGCAGTGCATCGACCCCTCACCTAGTTAACACCTACTCCGCCTGTGAAAGCTGATAAGTTGAGTGTGAGTGTGTTTGTGTCATCATGTGAGTTCATAACACACTATGTTTAACAGGTTGTTTAGCCTCTTACACATACCTCACAATTCCCCTCTGATTAGAAAAAACAAATACGTTGATGTGTTTCTGTTCACAAGCCGTGCGTGTGTGTGTGTGTGCGCGCGCGTGTGTGTGTGTGCGCGCGTGTGTGTGTGCGCGCGCGCACGTGCATGTGTGTGAGCGCGCGCCACACAGGACAGTCACCACTGATTACATCCCTCTTAGTCAATAGTGAATAGAGCACTCAGCCTGATAAGCAATCACCTCAATCAATACTAATGTTTTTAGTGTGTGTGCATTAGTGTGTGCTTGTGGATGTGTGTGTGTAGCTCCTAACATGTTGCTAATCTAGTCGGAGCTCATAGAGGATAAACATTTATTTACAGGCACGGTAAATCACAGATGCCTGTCGTCCCCTTTTTCTCCTCTCCTCTCTCTCTCTCGCCGTCATCCCTTTCTTCTCCTTCTGAAGAGCTCCCTCCTCACGCCGATCCTTTCATCTTCTCACCTCTTACCAATCAGCGTTCTTTTATTTTCCTTTCTCCCTCTCATCTCCCTTCGCCTCTTTGGCCTTCTTCGAGACAGTGCTCGAACGGCAGCCTAACCTTCAAAGAGCGTGATCATAGAGAGTCCATGCTCTTCCCATATAGAATAACATGCCCTTTAGTCAGGCTTTGGCAGCAGTATACAGTAAATGTCAAAGTTGGAGGCCCTGCTTTGGCACGCCCACACGTAATCCCCCAGAGAGAGGCAGAACGCTATGAAGAGAGGCCGAGTGGGAGATCTCCAGCTCATGTATGAATGTGTGTGTTAACCATTGTGTGTAAATGAATACACTTCTGCTTCACCCGTCAGGCCATGTACATATGATTATCGGCAGATTCACTTATGTGAGCTATTGTTTTTCCCAAGGGCGGAGTGAAGACCTTGAGGCAATGCTACCTCGGACTTTGCTTGGTGCGCTCGTAGGTCAGTCTGTTTCAACTTGAATCTTTGTTGTCGTTGACCTGATCGTGTGTTTGTGAGTCTTCAATACTTTCCACTTCCCCAGCCTGTCTGTATAACTCTCAGCTCCGAGCCCATTCCCTCCTACTGTAGACCTAAACCTGTACAAACAGACAGTAAATATGGATTTTGTTTTTTAAAGAATGCTAAGCAAATTCCTAAAACAGGTGGGCACTGTAGTTTTGAACAAACACTACTCAAACAGGTGTAGTAGTCAATTTGTCTGGGACTATTTTCATCTGTGGATTTGGTGTGTGAGGGAGCATTTTTTCGTATGGGCATGGGTAGGACATGAGACTGACTCATACTCATACTGCGATCATGTGAAGGTTGGCAGGATAACTGCTAATACCTTCTTCTGTGTTTCATGCGTCAAATACATAGTTCAAAAGCACTTTGATAGAGTTGGTTCTTTCAGATTTCCCCAGCACTTTCCGGCTGCCTGCCACTAAGTGACAGAAACCTCCGCTGCACTTTACTCCTGCCCTGCGCTCTCTGCCTGATCTCATGGTGCAGCTCGCTCGTGTACAGAGGACCTCAGAGTCTCTTGACTTTTCCCCTACCTGCCGCTGACAATGAAGCAAGTCACCAGGAAGATTAGGAGAACGATTCCCCCAGCGATAGACACAGCCAGGATGGTGGACTGGTTAGGGTCCCCGATCGCCAAAACATCTATACAGGAGACGGAGAGAACACAGTGGATTAGTAAAACAAGCGTAAACGAGGATGAAATGAAGCCGAGGATGTTTTCCGCCGGAGTAAAGTTAGGGATGAAAAGACTTAAGGAGGCTGGGAGTTCAAAAAAAAAAAGAAAAAAAAAAAGACAGCAAGAGAGATGGTGAATGCGGCGGGGGAAAGAGGGAGAGAGAATGAAATATGATAGCAATAGAAAAGGAGATAAAAGACAGAGGTTGAAGGAGAGGGAAAAAGAGAGAGCGGCAAACGGGTAAAAGAGAGAGAGGGAGGTGGGTGGAATAGTAAGTAAAGTCCTTGATGAAAAGCGCTCTCCCTCTCTGCATTGCCTATGAGGGTATGAGAGTGGACGTGAAAACCATTCCCATTCGGCTGCGCTGTCCAAATGGATATGTTAACATTGCACATAACAAGGCTACCGCCGAGAACTTTCTGCAAAGAGGCATCGATTTTTACGCCACACCTATCGAGCCATTACTCAAAACAAATACCCCATTTATCTGGCTTAGCTAAGCATGAGCGGATACGTGTGTCTGTGTGTGTATGTATACATGAATGCCCGTGTGTGTGTGTGTGTGTGTGTGTGTTTGTGTGTGTGTGTGTGTTGGAGGCAAATTAATGCCTCTAGGCAGGCACAGATAAGCATTGATCCCCTATTACATTTACTGGCACACACATACACAGCCTTCTTTAACAATCAATAGAATTGATCTGATTAGATAACCTTGATATGATTGCTATGGGGTCAGCTGAATCTGGCAGATTTTACAGGACTGAACTTGACCGTGAACCTCCCGTGTGACTGGGGTCTACATATATCAGTGATACCCAACCTGAGTTCCACACAGTAAGTTGCAGGTCACAGTCACATGCCAGATATTTGCTGCAGGACAGGAATAGAAACCCAGCTTTGAATTCCTTTTATTGATTATTAAAGGATTAGTAGGCTAATGTGTGCCTGTTGTACGCCACATACACAATCTTTAGTGCAGAGCTATACATTAACTGATTTATCCCCCTCTGCTCTGCCCGTCTGGGGATCAATGCTCACTTTGAGGAGCACATTACGAGGCCTCTAAAGCAGAAAATCCCAGAGCACATAATGAAGAGATAATGAAAGTGGATGACAGCAAACAAAGGAGAAAAGGACGAGTGACAGAGAACTTGAAAACATCATAGCACAGACACAACATGGTTTGCCCAGAGCTGTGTATCCCCACTGGCCTGGATCAAACCCCAGCATAGATTTCTCTTTGGTGTCTCCTTTTCCTCTTTCATTTCTAAATTTAAGTGGCCAGTCTCCTTTCAGCAAGAAAAAAAAAAAGAAAAAAAAGAAGACGACAAATGCTGCTCTGCACAGATCACTGCTGTTACAGTATAGTTTCAGGAGGGCAGAATAAAACCTGTCTTCAAATATGAGTCATCCAGGTAGTAAGCTGTCCAGGCAAATTAATTCACCAAATGCCAACAAAATAGCAGAGGATGCCAGGTGTTTTGTATTCATCGCTGTTATCATGATTTATGACTGCTGTAAACTTCTCCTGCCCTTTAGATTTTGCTCCTATGGTCGGAGCTCACAATCCGGTAATCCAAGTTTTTCCTTTGTTGCGAAATTGGGTTGTCTCCTATCACCTGCTATGTATTCCAGGATGCTTTTCAGCGTTCAGATACGTAGACAGCCTGTGAGGCTGCCAAGGTTTCTTTGTCTGACAACGGAATTGAAAAAGCCGTTTGAATGAAAAGTGAGCTATTTTTTAACCATCCAGTGGATTGATCTAAACTGCAGGAGAGCAAATCAGGCTCTTATTGCACTTGATATCAAATTGTGGTACTCTTTGCTCTGCTGTTAATGTTTGTGTTTCTTGTTCACCTGCACCATTCGCCACGAATATGGATTTCTTGTGTTAACACTATAGACTTGTTTGTAACTCTTTTCAGTGCAGCCACTGCCTGTTATTCCAGTCTTCAGCTGACAACCACAGGGAAAAACAGGAAACTGTAATTATTTACAAAAACAAACATTTATTAATAATCTCTTTACCTTCATGGCTGGTTTCCAGTTCGATCTCGCCACCATAGCTCCCATAGCCGCCGTCGGTTCGAGCCCTGACCCTGAACACGTAGGTGGTCCCTGGTTTCAGCCCATCCACGGTCATCATGTTGGAGCGAGTCTTCAAAACTGTGTAGTTCTGCTCCCGCTGGTTCTGAAGTGGAGGGAGGGGTGAGAGGAGGCGAGAATTAAATACTAAGTTCAGTCGATAATATTAAATGTCAGAGAAGTAAAACGAGAAGTAAAACGATAAGAAAAGGGCCGAGAATATAGATACACTCTGAAGGGTTATATAAAGAGGAATTGACTGTGATATCGAGAGACAGGGACAAAAAAAAGTCTGAAAATAATAGAAACCTCAAATTGTTGAATTTAAATGTCTCCAGGGGCCAAATACACCTCGCTAAGTTTTCATTTGTTCATCACTGGACCATTTGGTCGCATTTATACATGAGCATCTGTCAAGTCCCAAATCTTATCCTCTCTACACTTGGGGGCAATATGCAGTTACTCAAGTCCTGCTACGCTTCATCCCTTGACTACCTTGTAGATGTGTGTGTGTGTGTGTGTGTGTGTGTGTGTGTGTGTGTGTTTATGTGCGTATGTGCGTGTGTGTGCGCGCACTTACAAATGTGTGTGTAGAAGGATGAATAAAGAATAAGTGTGTCTGTCAGTAAACTGATTCCCTGCAGAGAGGCTGATACTCTACCTAATGGAAGACACTCTACAACATGGAATAACACTATTTTACTGCTAATGCCTGCTAACACACACACACACACACACACACACACACACACACACACTCAGGCTTAATTTCATCACCTTGGCCGTGTTTTACGAGGTTTGTTCGACAGATGTGTGGTTAATTGGCTTGGTGTGAGCAGTAGGGGAGACATGAGGGAGAAAGCAATGGAGACGGGGAGAGACAGAGAGGTTGAAGGAAGGAGAGAGTGATGTTTGTGATGAACGAGTCATTAAAGACATGCCCTGAGGCTAAACCCATAATCCTACGAGCCTCCATGACATGTAGATGAAGAGAACAAGAGGAGCAAAGCACATTAAACACATTGCGCTAAAATGTTTGGAAGGGCTAGCCTGGCTCTGTCCAAGAGAAACAAAATATATCTGCTTCACCTCTAAAGCTCACTGATTAACACGTAATTGCAGTTTGTTGATCCAGGCAAAAACCAAATTGTAAGAATGACAAATTGCCATGAAGTTGTCCACCGAGATTGATGTAGAGATGCAAGACTGTGATGATTAAGCTGAACTGTAGGCTACAGCACAAGTTAATATAAAAGTTAATATGCAAGAATCCAACGTGGGATGCCAGTTTTGCAAAGAGAGCTTGAGATGATTATTTTTTAAAACACATAAACCTAGAGAGCCGTCATTTCATGCAGCCTTCCTATTGGTTGGTTGGTTGCTAGATGTAGGTCATAGCAGTAGTCACATTGTGAGATAGGTCACTCTTAATTTCTCACCCTCAGAATTTTGTCAAGACTGTGACAACAGCCATCTTTGGCACAGTGTGATTTAGGATCACTGTTTTACCCAAAGATATCTCCCAATCTGTTGTTTGGGACAGCCTAAAGTCATACACGCCTCCGCTTCATATTCACCGCACAGAAGCGACAGTGATGTCAATCTTCTCATCTAAATCTTGATGAAGAGCAAATAAGTTTATTTCTCAAAATGTCAAACTATTCCTTTAAAATTGTGGGACTCGCAAAAGACACATTTGTACACTTAACATAATCCAAACTGATGGCATCTTTTCCAGTTTCCTCTCTGGTAATTACCCACGTCCTAGTGGAGTGCCTCTTTGAGTGTGTGTGTGTGTGTGTGTGTGTGTGTGTGTGTGTGTGTGTGTGTGTGTGTGTGTGTGTGTGTGTGTGTGTGTGTGTGTGTGTATGTGTATGTGTGTATGTGTATGTGTATGTGTATCTCTCTCACCTTCTCATAGTAGATGACCTCATACTCCACTATCGCCCCGTTGGGTCTCTCCGGACCCTGCCAGGCCAAAGTCACGCTGTCCTTGCTCCGCCTCTCCTTCAACACTACGCTCACTGTAGGAAAACAAAGAACGAGAGGTGAAAGTGTGAGAAACAAAGAGAGAGTCCAACGAGATGTCAAATAAAAGCATGAAAAGAGTCAGTGAGAGAGAGAGAGAGAGAGAGAGAGAGAGCGAGCGAGCGAGAGTTCAGATTGATACCTTCTGTGTTATAATGAGACGACCCATATTTAAAATGTGTGTCATGTAATTTCGCTAATGAGCGCGTTTACAAGGTGTTTTATAACGTGTGATTACATTGGTCTACGATGTGCGTATGTGTGACATGTGTGACTTGTGTGTGTATGGTGTGTGTGTGATCCGCTCGTGTTATTTACGTGCAAACCCAAAATCCTGCGACCTCCATCCTTCCTCCCCACATTGGGGCACGTGCTTGTGTGGGTTGAAAGTGTGTATTTGCATGTGCTTGTGTATGTACAAATATGTGTGTGTGTGTCTGACACGCGGTAGTGGAGAGTAGCATGTGTGACGTGCGGATCTTAATGAGGTTAACAACCTCCTACATCCCTTTCACCTATTCCCCCCCTCTTGTTATTACACACACACACACACACACACACATCCGTAGCGTGAGGCCTATTAGTCATCACCACCCTGTCATATGCGCTTCCCTTGCATGCAATTTCCCACAGTCCCACACTGTGAAAGATGCACATATGATTATATATGCGCAGGGAGAGGTGCAGAGGTGTCATTTTGTGGCATCAGAGTGATGGAGCACAGCAGTGATTTTACAGTTGTCATGTAAAAGCCTGATACTATCAGTGAGGACACCGCAATCAGGAGACAATTTTGAAAAATACACGCTTTGCTTTTCTGCAAATTCCTAGTTCAGGCTGACGAGTATGTTCCTCCCCAGAGGATTTTTTTCTTTCTTATCAGCCTTTAAAGGCGGATATCACTGAAATCCTGCAGAATCCTATCCTCTCAAGTTTTTCCTGCAATCTAAATCTGAAAATACCCCGCCACACATAGAGATTATACCATGAAAGAACCGAACCATCTGTGTCAACAAATTCATTTTTTTCCACATTATGACTTGATACTTAAATTCATAGATTTTGGTGCTTTTTATTTTTTTTTTTAAAGGAGTGACATTACCTGCGGTAAGTGAGTATGTTCTCACCTGTCTGTGACGTGGTGACATTGATGACCACCGTTCCTCTAGGTGTTGGGCTTAAGTCTGACACTCCATTCTGGCTCTCAATAGTGAAGCTGTAGTTGGAGTCCGGCTGCAGGTCAGTGACCAACACGGTAGCCGAGGACAGACCAAACTGCCGGGGGACAAAATGGACGCTGCTACCACATGGTGTGCACTTCCTGCCATCGCCGGAGCACTTCCTGCAGTGGAGGCTGTAGGTGATGTCTCCTCGGCCACCCGTTTCTCTGGGTGGCGACCACTCCAAGGTCACGCAGGTCTCATTCACTGTGGAGATGGGGTTCTCTGGGGCAGATGGAGGACCTGAGGTGAGAAACAGGAATAGATTTATAGATTTATTTCTCTCCACTTGAAAAAAGTATTTTTTTCTCACTTGAAATAGAAAAAAAGGCATTTGGTGTATTCTTGAGGCCTAATAAACATATTTAAAAGAATACTCCACCTATTTAATTCACTGTTGTAACATTGTCAGACTCACAATAGACAGAAAGATGAAAAAAATTATCAAAATTGATGCAACAGAACCAGAGATGTGTTCTTTTTTATTGGACACAGTGCCATTCGACTGCTGACAGTTTGGTCAGAGATTCAGGTGTGTTTTGCTCGTAGCAGCTAATGTAGCCTTGAGCTGGTAACCTCAAACAGAGATGAGGAGCGGGCTACAGAGGTCTGCTTATTTCTTTTTAACTCCACAGCACCAGATATTCTTCAGACCAAACCAACGCCCTCTCAAGTGATTACTGCAGGCAATCTTTCAGATTTTGTGCAGCTCCCTCCGGAGCCAGAAAAGGCTCTTTTTCACTCTTAAAGTGCGACTCCACAGCACTACTAGTGGTCAAAACTACACATGGCACCTTTAATGTCGTAAAAAACGAGACAGGCACTCATTTGAAGAGTGATTTTACTATATATGGCTCACTGTACCAACTAAAACCATGCTATCCCAGCATGCATCTGGTGAGAAGTATGATACGGCCCAAACAAGTCAGTGTGTCTATTGCACCACTTCTTATTCCATCACTCTCGACTGATGGAGGTTTTTTTTTTGTTTTTTTTCCCCAAATGCACATTCTCTAGAATTCTCTAAACGTGCATTGTCTCCATGTTCATCACCAAATTTATAGAAGTTTCTATTAAGAACAGAATTCACATTGATTAAATTAAAAATGAATTAAACTGACTCCAGCCAGAGGGCGGACACTTCGTGCTCGATTAATGATTGGTTTTGGAAAGGACAGTGATTAAAAGAGCTCGGCTGATTGTAAATGTGACGGTATGACAATATATTACACTTGTGAAGTTTGAATCCATCTTTAAAGAGATTTCACATGATGTTAAATAGTAGACTGCTGGCTGCAGGGAGGTTTTTTCTTTTACCATGTGAAGTTAACTGATACTCTTTGGGGCTGCACTGCAGACAATAAATAGTAACTGGACAATGATCTATAGAAAGTGCCCAAAGTCATTTTCTCATGAGTCAGGTACATTTTATGATTTAGAGCGGTTAATAATGCTCTGAACTTCAGCTGGAATGATTAGTGTGTCACAGTCCAAAAAGTGTCAGTAATCATCTTCCAGGAAGCTGAGACAGAGCGACACTCAAATGCTCTTTATTATACATTTAGATGAGGCGTGTTAATTTTACATACATTCATAAAAATGTATAGAATTATTAACTTCGGACTGAAGAAGCATTTTGTCTCTGAATAAACCCGAGAGGTTCAACTCCACTTTGTTTCTTTTATACGGAAACTTGATCATCAGCCCTCGCCCTCGTCGATGTGAATGCCTGTATGTGATATTTTTATTGTGCGTACTCACAATGAAAGATGCCAGACAAAAGGAAATATGACACATCATATTCAGTAGCGTGTGTGTGTGTGTGTGTGTGTGTGTGTGTGTGTGTGTGTGTGTGTGTGTGTGTATACATAATTCAAAGAGGTATCACCCTCCCAGCCCTCTGCATTGGCAAACGTGCTGTGTCACCACAGAGCTCCCGTTCAGATGTACGAGCCGGATGTGTTTCATTTTCCACACAGTGCTGTAGTTTTACTAAACAGCTTGTTCAACTACTTGTATAATAATCAAGTAATAATTAATTATGTCTACATCTGGGCCTTTTCTGTGCTTTTTCATCGGCCGCTCAGTAAATATTGCCAGAATGGACACTTTGAGCGAACCACAAACATGCATTTGCCATGTCATTATTCACTGATTATTGTTGCTCACAGCACGGTATGACGCAGGTATCTCAACCGTATGGAAATTTGGCAGTAGATGCCCATTCAGCCTGACATCTCATCAGGCCCTGGCTGAGCAGTGAGCCCCAGGGGTCCCGCCGGCAGAGCCTGGGACTTTTCTGATTAGCCCTCCCAGTGGCGAGCCTCTCTGAAGTGCGGGAGTGATGGGGGATAGCTGGGCGTGGGCATCAGGGGATGGAGGCCATGCTGGGGATAATTGAGGCTGTCCGTCATAGATCTGCTGAAAGGGTGTGCTGACTTATCACGGTAATTCTGCCTTTTTCTCTTCTCCATCCCCCCGCTTCCCTAGGCCACACTTAACTGTCCGTCATCATCGTTTCTACTGATCGGCCTTTTATGACAGTTAGATTATATGCCTCTGATAGTCCACTAATTCCCCTGCTGTTCTATTCTTTGCCTGTGTCTTAAGTGTCATTCTCCATATCTCTCCATGACTAATTCTTTCACCTTTTCTCCTTATTTTCTCATTTTCTCCCCTCGATCCTCCTTAGTGCTCTTCACCAGACTGGAGAGCATGTGTGTGCGTGTGTGCCCATACATATTTGAACAAACCGTTACTCATTTCCAGCTGATAACACCTGTCACATCTCACCTGCTACAACGATTAATGAGTGTAATCTACCATAACCTGATAATGGGTTTGGGTATGTGTGAGAGTGTGAGTGTGTGAGTGTGTTCTTCCATATTTTTCTAGTTCAGTCTCCCTCTCCCGCCATGTCACTGTTCTTTCCCACCCCCACATCCCTCCGCCTACCTCAATCCATTTCCTCTCTGCCCCTGTCTTTCGCTCAGTCTTCCCTTCCTAATCCTTTCTACTCTCCTCCGCCTCTGTTCATGAGGACGTGGTCCGATCCCTCTGGCTCTTTGTGTGTGTGTGTGTGTGTGTGTGTGTGTGAGGCAGAGAAAGAATAAGAATCATCATCAACTTTCTACCACAGTATCACTCATATCAGTGTTCGCATCTGAGATATCTAACAGCCGTGTATGTATGTATGTGTGTGTGTGTGTGTGTGTGTGTGTGTGTGTGTGTGTGTGTGTGTGTGTGTGTGTCGTCCGTATGTATCTTTACTGTTGAGTAAACCACTAGCAAATGAAGAGGAGGAAAATGCATGGATGGATGATAAATAAATGAGCAGAAATCAACCATGTGATATAAATTCTTACAGGAATACACAGCAGACTCGTAAAAATGAAATGTAATCCAATCATTGTAACTGTAAGCCGTTTTACAACATGAAAATATAAACATCCGAATGCAAATATTTGTATGCAGCATGGTGTCCAATTAGCCTCCATCTTTCTAACTGTGTTCGTGGCTCGTACGATGTGTCTGAGTTTATCCCAGTGTTCGTCTCACTCACGTGTGCAGGCCATTGAGCGCGGGTCCGTCTCAGCTCGGTAGAAACTCTTCTCACAAACGCACTCGACCGCTTGCTCCTGCAGGGACGAGCTGTGAGGAGGACATTTGGTGCAGTAGGCGTCCGTGGCCGAAGCTTTGTAGGTGCCAGGTCTGCATGCTGAGCAAGGACACAGACAAACACACGGGGTTAGAAGGTGCCGCAATGCAACCACACACATGCCGGTCGATAAACATCAACCTTAAAGACCTCAATGACTTCTTAAAGTTTTTTGAAAAAGAGCGAGGAGCTGCAAATGCTTTCAGCGGTCAAAACTGTAAGGCCACAAGCTAGAACGCCATGGTCTAAGAGTAAAGTTTTTCTTTATTGCTGGTGTTTTGACACTTTTTTTTTTATTTTCCCTCTCCATACACCTTGGAAGGACAGTAGTGAAGTCGTGCCAGATATCCCTGCTCGGATGCAAATGCTTGTAGGGATAATTTTGGGTTATTAGAAGTCGGTTCTTATTTTCATAGTTTCATAGCCGTCATTTCTGTCGGTTACTGTAACATCACACTTGCCAAAGCAATTGGTGATTACTGGGAATCCAGCAACATTGCTGAAAAGAGAGAAGAAACACGAGTAATGAGATGATTAAAGAGGGTTTATACAAACGCGAATGGTTTTCTTGTTCAGCTTCTACCCACCATAGCTACTAATGTGCAGTTATTACAGAGATTTTACCAGGGTTAACTATTGTTTTACTTCCAAACTAGGTAGCTTGTTGGCTTGTTCATTATTTTATTTGACCGTCTGAATGGTTGTGCTTCTTTCCATATCTGATTTTGTTGAAGAGTGTTTTCAAATCACAGAAACTGGCCTGATAAGTGGGGAGGGAGAGGATGGCCAAGGCCAAGGTTGTAATAAATCAGATTTCTCCTTTGAGCTTGTGTGAAAATAAAGGCGAATCACAAGAGCACGGGAGTAAGGAAGAACAGAGACTCAAAAAGGTAGAAAATGTACAGTAATACAAAATGACACGAGGAGTTCTATGCTCCAAGAGGTGCACCACAGATTGATAGGTCACACAATGTGCCATGCAGCAGCCATGGCAAAGAACAAGAAAACAAAGTTTGATTTAATCTGTTGTGACGTTGTGTCTAATTGAGATCCTTTAACATCATACGACCACAGGGTTGTACAGTACGATGACGTAGTGCAACAGGAGATCAACTGCCGTTCCTGTTATGGCGCTAGATCTTCAGGCAACTGGGGGGGGGGTGGAATACACACAGCCACAGTCACAGCAATAGTCACAATAACACAATATGACTATTTCTATGGCTGTTACATTGGCTGCATATTAGTCATTATGTGGAGTCATAAAACTGGGGAGGGAAAACTGTGTTACCGCTCAAAAGCAGCAGCATGCTGAAATAGACCGGGGAGTTGAATGATTTCCCTTTTGCATCCTCGGCACGAAAATGGAATTCCTGACTTTCCCTTTGGTAATCTGAATATAGATTACGCATGTATTTATTTATACATTCATAGGCCTGGTATTCCCATCCACACCAGCCTTTTCTGCCACGGTGGTAAATCGTATTGCAGCGCACAAAAACCCCATGTAAGGAAAATGAGGGTGTCTCAAATGCTATTCGAATGCCCCGTGTGTGTTTGTGTTTTTGTGTGTGTGTCTGTGTGTGTGTGTGTGTGTGTGTGTGTGTGTGTGTGTGTGTGTGTGTCTGTGTCTGTGTGTCTGTGTGTGAATAGGTTGGATCAATGATGCGATACAATCCGCCAGGTGCTGATTGCATGTTCGTATGCTGAGCGCTTGTGTGCGAGAAGGTGTTAAGTATGCGGTGTGTGTGCGAGTGAGTGAGTGAATGTGTGTGTTCACTTGCTGATTGCTTGTGCTGGTGTTGAAGGTCATGGATTTAATCAAGCTACACGTCACTCGTCCCAGTAAGGTTGTAAATTATCACGCTAACACACACACACACACACGTAAGTACACAGAACCACACATATTTCCGACGCCGTGGTTAACCTGCGGATACAGGGATGGAAACGTGGCCTGAAAGTAGTGTGTTTCTCAGTGTGGAGGTAAGTTCTTCCACCTGGACGCTGAGCTCACTCGCTCACATACAGACAGTATTTTTAGGCAAATCATTCATCATAGGGGAACAAAGTCCACTAGCACAATCCCCAACAGACCCCAGAGAACACTGGAGAAGGTGTGTGTGTGTGTGTGTGTGTGTGTGTGTGTGTGTGTGTGTGTGTGTGTGTGTGTGTGTGTGTGTGTGTGTGTGTGTGTGTGTGTGTGTATGTGTGTGTGTGTGTGTGTGTATATGTGTGTGTGTGTGTGTAAAAGAGAGGGAAAGAAAGGAAGGAAAGAAAGAAAAAGAAAGGGAGTGATAATTCTCAAAGGGTTTCTGCTCTCTTTCCTCCTTGCTGTCAACTTCCAAGGTAATGGGTGCCTATGTGCTGCGCTGGTGACCGTGTGCGTGTGTGTGTGTGTGTGTGTGTGTGTGTGTGTGTTCCTGTTGGCTGGGTTGTACGAGCAGGTTGGGAAAGCAGCTTTTCTCCGGGGACGTTTCATCCGGTGAGTCCTGGCTCCGGGCGCTGGCCAGCCACAGAGGCACAAAGGACCCCGGCGCTAGAGGACAGACAGGGCGCCCCATGCCAGGCCTGGCGTCCGAACAACTGCCTGATCAAAAACTTTGTGCAAGAACAGGGACTTGGCTGCTTCGAGTGGAGCTTCCCTCTCTTGATCTGCTGTTTCCTACTCTGCTTTACCACCTCGTTCTCACTCCAGTTTCTCTCTCAAAGTCCCCCTTTTCCTTCTCTCTCTCTTTCTCTCCTCCACTTTTCTTCTTTTTTTTTTCCTCGAGCTACTCCCAGTGTCTGCCCCATGGGAAATGTGTTACTTCACTTGGTTCCCTTATGATTAATGATTTACCATCGGTATGAAAAAGGGACAAGAAGGCTGAGGAAGTAAGACAGTGCTCACATAAACACAGACTTGCACACGAAGCAGACACACAGGAGAGTAAAAGTTTAGTCACAAAAGCTGTGTCGTCGAACTATGAGCTAACTCCGAATTTGCATCATCCGCGAAGTAACAGTTTACAATGCCGTATATAGGGTGTGTGTGTGTGTGTGTGAGAGAGATGTGTGTATGTGTTTCTCCTAAAGACAAAGAGTGGCCTCAGATCCAGTGTCTTATTAAATATTCATCCGGTCACCAGAGAGACTCAGTGTATTTATGCCAATCGATAGCTCTTAGATATGATATAGTACTGCCACTCAAGACACACCCTCAGTCACCACGCACTGATTGAGAAGGGAACAGCCCAACCGTCTCCTCTGGGACAACACTGTACACTCTGAGCTGATTGAGTTCTCTTCTATTCTATTTCTAGTCTGTTTTTTAGGATCGCAACCTCTGATTATTTTCTCCCACTGATTATGAAATGTCTAAAAAATAATTAAATTAGCCCATTACTGTTTCTCACTCCACAAATACATGTGCTTAAAGCTGTACTAATCAATACGTTTGGGTCAAATGA
This sequence comes from Seriola aureovittata, assembly GCF_021018895.1. Lineage (NCBI taxonomy): Eukaryota > Metazoa > Chordata > Actinopteri > Carangiformes > Carangidae > Seriola > Seriola aureovittata. The sequence continues at coordinate 17,827,440 of NC_079375.1, read as the reverse complement.
CTGTGTGTTATGTAAAGGGTTGATCGTACTGAAGAACTCTCAGCCAACTTTGGAGCTCCTCTCAGCTCTACAGAGCTTATCAGCCTTCTAACCCTTAATTCATCGCCTCGCACAGTTAGTGCTGCTTTTGCTTGTTTCAGTCAACCATCACTGCAAAACCCATAAACATAAAACAAGAAAAAGCTTTTGCCTGAAAAAATGATGAGATTGATGATGATCAAAATAGCAGTCAGACTTTTCTAACTTCCTGTCGATGACAGATTCTAGTCAACGCACTTTTCTTTCTCACTCGCTGTCCTCAGTTCAAATTTATTCTATTACATGAATGTGATTTATTAGAACCTCCACAGAGCAGGGTCCAAAATTAACTGCTCTCTGAGGAGTAGAGAGTCTTTTCTTTACACACACACACACACACACACACACACACACACACACAGGCAAAGGCACAAGGTACTTTCACACATGCAGCCTCTACAGTTCATTTAAATACAGTGTTAAGGGGTCATGTTTAAGTATGGAGCCAAGTCACTGCGATCCACAAGGCTGCTGCTAAATTCCAGATCGGCATACTCACCAAAAGCTATTGCTGTTGTTAAATCTGTGTTAATTCTGTGATGAGCTGCGCGCGTGTGACTTTAATATGTGTGTTAATGGTTACGTCATTTATGGAGTTTCTCGTGTGAACGTCAGAAGCTGACGACTGTGCCGGAAGAGTTCAGGAAATGTGTTCGGTTGACGTTTGAAAGGGCGCCTGTACAGATTCACACACATGCACGCACACACACACATGGAAACATCTGAAAATTGTAGTCATTACACTCTAATTACATTCCAGCAGGCGGCTCTGTGTGTGTACGCAAAATCACATCAGCTGCACTTTTCTGAAACAAACACTTCCTCCTCTGCCTAGCTGTGAGCTTCCTCCTCTCCTCCACTTCTCCTTCAAATGCTCTCGCTAGTTCAACTCCGTTCCCTTGCTTTCTGCTGCACTTGGTTCAAGTCAAACATTGGATCCCTGCCGGCTTTACCATAAAGGGCAGAAAGAGGAGAGAACTCTGTGTTTATGTTTGTCGACGGGTGGGTGAGGGTATGGCAAGGGTGTGTGTGTGTGTGTGTGTGAGTGTGTGTGTATGCATGTGTGTGTCCTTTTGAGAGGGAAGTTGTGTAAAGCTCGTTGGCCCAGGGGAGACGAGCTCCATAATGGTCACCATGGCAACAGGCTTTCAAGATGGAACCCTTCTAGTACCCCTCGAGTGCCACAGCTCCTGGAGCACAGAGCTGCTTGTTTGTGTGCGTGCGTGCTTGAGTGTGTGTGTGTGTGTGTGTGTGTGTGTGTGTGTGTAGGCTACCCAGGCATTAGTTGAGGCCAGCTACTTAAAAATTGATACATCAAGCGTCAGTGGAGAAATCTGATGAGATTGAATCTGACGTCCTTTACGGCCACCGGGGTCGCATCTGTATGTGTGTGTTTGTGTCTGTTTGCGCTCGTGTGTACATGCCCGTGAAACATGCTTTCAGTCGAATTGGCACGACCTCATGCTAAACAAACTTCGGGGCAAAGTTGAAAAAGAATGTTAAACCTTGCATGTGAAAACATACACATTTAGATGCGAATAAAACACTGTATGCTATCCAGTGCTTCACAGTGTGACTGATGTTTATGTAAACATGTAATGGATTCACTGAACATTGATGTGTTAGAAGTGGAGCCTCTAAAAGCTGCAGGTGGACATGACACGTGTCTTTATTAACTGAGAGTGTGTTCGTGTCGTCAACAATGTCCCTTGTTGATAAGTGGAAGTAATATGTGTGTGCGTGCTTTTGTGTGCAATATGAGGTTCTGTTTATAGAGTAGAGAGCAGAGCAAAGTGCATTAGTGTGTGTGTGTGTGTGTGTGTGTGTGTGTGTGTGTGTGTGTGTGGTGATGAGGTTTGTGTGGAATAGAGATGTCAGCATCAGGGTCCAGCCCCCTACTGAGATCCTCTAATCCCCATTCGGAGTTCATAACAACCTTTAACACCATAATATTCACCATTACTACTAATCCTCTGAAACACACACACACACACACACTCAGACACACAATTCCTGAGCAAGCAGTCCCGTGTGCTGTTCGTTCTTTCTTTCTTTCATAATAATATCTACCTATCATCCGTTCATTACCTGACATTGTTTGCTCTGCGTGAACAATAAAACTGAGCTACATTACGTCTGGTCCCCTCTGGCACCATCATCTTTACAGGCGTTCTGTAAAAATAGTGGTCACCGCTAAAACCATCTGCTCATTTGTAACCGACAACATTCAACACACAAACAAACAAAACATCCGTGCGTCCACAAAAATCATCAAACTGTCTCTGTCACATCCTTTTTCCAGTGCTCCATACTAACATCCATCTTAAGTATAGATTATTATGATTCACGTGAAACGGTGGTAATCATAAGTCATCTTAAAATATATCGTCTCAAATCTGTTATAAAATGTAAAAACTATCAAATACGTTTCTCTTTGGGGGATAAGAAATGAACATGGTTTTCCATCAGATACGGTAACTGCAATTATCTAGTACTGTCAAGTTTAATTTAGTTATTTGAAGGGCTTATTTGTAAATAGAAACAAATGCGACTGTTAAAACTCTTACCAAAAGGGTCACCTGTAAACTGCATTGAGGGGTTACTTGTTGCCGTGTGTGTGTGTGTGTGTGTGTGTGTGTGTGTGTGTGTGTGTGTGTGTGTGTGTGTGTATATATATGCAAGTTTGAAATGCAATTTGATTATAATAGGCTGCAATCTACTGGGGACATACAGTATTCATGATTTTCAGGCTGGTGCTCACTGGTACAGAACGCCAGCAGTTTGGGTGTCTGCCTACCACTGCACTGGGATTCAGTGGAATACAAACAAACTTGAATTAACTTTGCTTTGATGACTGATTCCAATATTTGTTCACTCAATGTTGAACCACATTTTATTTCACGGATTTACTTTTTCCACTAGAATTGCCTTTCTCGCAAACAAGGGCAATTAAAAAAAAAAAAAGTTTATATCATGTAAGGAAGCTATGGACCATACTGAAAAAAGGCATTTACAGGCATATAACTGCATAATTACAGTCGATTAACAAACATCACATGCTGAAAATATATAATAAAAAATTTATACCGACTGTCTTTTGATGTCTGTCATGGATATAAATCCTGCCAACTAAATCACAGATGTTGAAATAGCCGGTGAATACTTTTATTGTCAAATGTTTGTTGATTTGGTTCAAAGCAAATTGTCCCTCCAGTGTCATATTGAATCAGAATTTTAATAACTAGGCTTTAATAGTGATATTATTTTGTGTTTGTGTGTGATGTTGCTGGACATGAGCTGATTCCACACAGAAGATACAGGCCTCCATGACTGACATCTCAGGACTGACCCTTCCTGTCTTTATGGTATCTTCTGACTTCTCTGACACATGGTCAGACCGGATATGAAATGGTGTGTGATGTCCAGTGTGTGAAGCACATGAGTACACTCACGCTGCTTTCTGATCTACTGTCTGTCCTCAGGATACCAGCCAATTACTGAGAGCAGGCCAAGGGGAACTATGGGATGAAGCTCCCCCTCTTTCTTCATTCTGTCCATATCTGTTTGTTTTTTTTCTCTGTTTCTGTTTTCTTCTCCCTCTGTCCGTCTCTATGTTTTCCCTCCTGTCTGTCTAGGTTGTATTTTTCTGAGTCCTTCCTGTCTTTCAGTCTGTCTTGCTCTCTCTCTCTCTCTGACCATCTCTACCTTATTCCCTGCGTTAGTGTGTGTGTATGTGTGTGTGAGAGAGAGAGAGACTGCCTTTGTATGTGTGTCTTATTTCCCAGTGGGCTGTCTGTCATACGTTGACCCTGACCTTCTCCAGAGCCCCTGCACAAATATTTACTCTCTCGCTGACAGGAACACACACACACACACACACACACACAAACCCCTCCGAAAAAAAAAAAGAAAAAGAAAAATCACAGGGATAGATTTCTCAATTTCAGTGCAATTAAAGCAAACACACATCTACACAGACACACACTTTTCTCGTGGTAATCCAAGCTGATGGCTCTTTTAAACAGCCGTGATTATACTGCAGTCTAAAAACAGATTAAATAGATACCAGGTGCATGGGTGTTTCTGTGTGAAAGGGGTCATGGGCGAGGGACAGAAAGAGAGGGAGAGAGAGTGTCCATGACAGGACTATAGAAAGAGTCTTTTGGGAGTTTGCTTCACAGTCTGAATAACTTATTCTTCTGTCTGTTTTGCTATGAAGAAGAAAAAGCCAGAGGAACACAGAGATTCACAATCTCCCATTGAACATAGCCAGACAGACCTATACACACAAAAACACAACACAACACAACACACACAAAGCACAAGTCTACGTACACAGATTCAAACTTTCACTATAACCGCACACACTCTCCCTCCCTAGACACACACGTAGCTGAAACATCTTCCATTAAAACCCAACCCACAGAGCTTTAACACACCATAAACACACACTCCCCAGATCTATGTATCTGTCTCCCCAGATACACTCCAGCACACACACACATACACATACACCCATCCCCACACACCAGTAAACGTGCCCGCATCGGCCGGCCCCGTGACCGGCAGAGTGTGTGTAGGAGGAGCACTGCACCTCCTTTCCTCACCCATGTTATTTTCAGTTCATCACTCTCAATAATTCATTCTCTCAGGCGGAGGAGTTGGAAAGGAGAGCCCCGTGCTTTTTTCTGTCACTCGCGCGCACACACACACACACACACACACACACACACACACACACACACACACACACACTCTCATACATGCACACAACACAGATGTGCCTGTTAAGTGGGAGGCCGTATTCTTGTCGTCCTTAGTCTGTGGGTTGGCAGTGGTCAGCTTCGTCAGTGAAAAAAAAAAGTACGCTAAATTGATAATGGCAGGAAAATAGTCAGTGGTTTATAAAGAGCTAACAAACACTAAAGCAAAGAAATGCTAAGGGTTATGTAAAATAACAGATGAAGAAGAATCTGCTGGTTTGTGTGTGTGTGTGTGTGTCTGTGTGTGTGTGTACAAATTGATTATGCATCTCTGTGAAAGTATTTATTCATGTGCGTCCCCAAGTGCCATCTACCACCTGACAGACACAGCATTACCTTGTTAACAAAGGAAAAAGTCCTTTCATATATAAAACTTTCCCTCGACCTTAAACACGTCCTTGACACCCCGGCACCCAGCGCCGTGCAGGAAGTCAAGGGTGTCACATACAAGAGTCCCCTCTTGGGGAAAATTGCCGCTGCATGTCCCTTTTGTGCGCTCCATAACAAGATCTGCACAGCTCAGCACCTGAGGAGCTTCTCAGTGTGACAAATAAATATTGACAAAACAATCAGATCTATGGGCGGATTTGCCTTATGAAGAGCCTTAAATGACAAGCACAGACATCAATGGTTACTTTTATAAGAGCAATGGATGCAGCTGGGTGGCAGGGATCCATGAAGAGAGGAGATCTTAATGCCTGACATAAACGTTATGCTTTATGCTGTTATCTTTGGCCTCATTTATTATCAGCTTCATTTAAAATGATCAAGACCGAGATTATATTTTTGCGCACGAGTGTTAAACGTGACTTAAACTGGCACATTTTAGTGTTTCATTTAGCTGTAACTCACAGATTTAATTAATAAATTAATTTAATTTACTTTTCATTTTCAAAAATATTATGTTTTGGATTAGAGGTTTTCACAGTCTGTCTGACGTGTTCAGCGGACACAAGACGTCTTATTGTTTCTCTGATCACTTAAGATTCAGACGTCTGACGACTAAAATCCTTAATCCTGTTAAAATTTATAGTTTAAAATGACCAAGATCTCAAAAGTGTAACATAAAATATGTGTCTTAAAATTAGATTGAACATCAGTTTTCACCATTTCTGGCAGGCGACCACAGAAGGGGATATGACGCCTCTGACAGGCCACCAAATAAAAGGAACTGTTACCATGATTAAATTCACAGATTTCTGTAGGTTTATATAAACCTAAGTAATTTATATAATCACATAATATATAAGATAGGACTAGATAGGTCGTTTTTGAGACATTTTATTGCAGAAAAGTTACATATTACAGCTTTAATTGCCTCCATGAGCTGATGTCCAACTGCTGACCATGCGGATAAGCTGGTCAGATAACCTGGCCAAAATACAATGACTAAAATCCCATTGCTTTTAGAGCAGTACCACGCACCTGTCCCTTTTATCTCATGCTGAATCTCTGCCTCACGTCTCTGCAGCCACAGTAGAAATTTTCCATTTATATACTATAATAATGCAGCAGCTGGTCCAAACAAGCATATTCAAAAATGAGACATAATCTGTCGCATCTCTCATTAGATTCTGTCTAACCATTCTTTGGTCTGGCCAACGCTGGAGCTGAAAAGTCTATTTGAATTTTCTGAATGGTTCCTCTTGGCGTGTGGAATAATAGTGCAGCTGTACAGCATATGAAAGCAGCAACAAATTGGACTTTGACTGTGGCTACATCTGTACGTCGTGTTTGGAGCTGAGCAATAACGCAATAACTGTGCAACGCCAGCCCAATCAGTCTGACAGGCCGATCGTACATCTGGAAGCCATCCATAAACTAGAAAGAGAGCGAGGGAGGGGCGTAAGGGGAAGGGGTCAATGGCTGCTTTCCTGTTCCTGTGTTCGCCGGTTCAGCGGCCCCGCCGGCTGCCTGCACGCCTCCTCTGCTCTCTGTTGCGCACACTCACACTCGCCTCTCTTTAAACCTTTAGATCTTAAATGGAGCAAACTCAACGCGAATTCAACACTCGAGAAATGTGAAAATTATGAACTTTCCCATGAGTGCACACATGTTTATCCCTAACTGGAAACTCAACAGCATATGAAACGCATGCAGTTAATGACAACTGTACCCAAAGGGGACACGCTCTGCCCTCTACACCTCTCTCCTCTCTCCCTGCCTCTGTCTGTGGGGAATAGTGCTATATAAGGATGTGAAGAGTTGAAACATGCGTTAACAGTTTCTCAGTCCTTGGCCTGCTTTTTCCTCTTTTTTTCTCTGCGGGTTTTGTTCACACAGCTCAACACACTGCACCAGACTCCACAGAGCTACATGAGGTCCGGTCTCCCACGGCCCCCTTGATGTCCACAGGTTTCATTGCGGCTAACACTTCAGCGGTGCAAACACCATCTTGGTGCTAAGGTGGCTTTTGGCAACTCAGTTTGTGTCTGGCGAGTGATCCGCCATGGCGACAGAGGAGCTGGGCTGGGAGGCAATGTGTGAATAGACATTATCTGGGTCAGTGCTGTGTGGGTATGTAGACGGGGACTATGGTGTGTAGAGGATATAGCGAGAGCGCCTAACCCTTTGTGATTTTGTGTGTCATTTATTCAAACACAAAAGAGAGGAGATGAGAAGGAGGGAGTGGGAAAAGGGATGGAGTTTAGGAGGGACATGTGAGAGAGTGGAGATAAAGGCGAATAAAGGAGAAATGAAGGCAAAGGTGGCTGTCATTATCCAAATAAATGAAAAGTGAAGTCAGGCAGGCGAAGCAGCAGAAAGACACACACTTACACGGACCGATAGAAGAACAGATGACTGGCCTTTACTTGGCCCATATATCCATTTGTCCTTTAAGAACATCTGGCTAGTAATAACACCCTGCTGCCTAACACTTCAACAGCTTAATGCCCTAATGCCTGCAGCAGTGTACACACACACACACACACACACACACACATACATACACACATTGCGTGGATTGCGTGTACACACAAAAAATCTCTGTACTTGCTGCCTAAATCCTTCTGTTAGCCGCCCACTCCCTTCCTACCCACACCTTTGTGCTCTCTAGCTCCCTGAGCTGCCACCAAGAGAAGAGCAAAGAAATGAGAGAACTGTGTGTGTGTGTGTGTGTGTGTGTGTGTGTGTGTGTGTGTGTGTGTGTGTGAGAGAGAACATACTACATGCAGGAGGGAGCCCTTGACCTTCAAAAGTCTGTATGTGATCAACATAAAAATGCTCACTTCACCCGCTGCCTTCACTGTCCACACACTTCTCCTGTAAGGGTAGAGGCATAGAGGCAGAGATCAAGCACTGTGTTGGAGAGGCAATAGAGAAAGGCAGGTTCCCTACTGAGCTTTCAACACACATGCACGCACACACAAGCACACACACACACACACACTCTGTAAATGAGCTCAACCTCTTACACAGGTGCGAAGATTATCCTTTTCCTACATCTGTTCCCTGCTCAAGCCTTTCATTATGAACAGAGACTGCAATCCTCTTATGAGATATAAAATTCAAAAATGTATTGTGTGTGTGTGTGTGTGTGTGTGTGTGTGTGTGTGTGTGTGTGTGTGTGTGTGTGTGTGTTGTGTGTATGTGTGTGTGTGTGTGTGTGTGTGTGCATGCAGGCTTTTGCGTGGTCACAGTCTTTCTTTCATTACATTCATCTGAGTGCATATCTTGATGGAGCTTTTACAATGCATGTATCATATAACTTCCACTTATCCACACAGAATGTAGGTTTTCTTGTGGAGAACAAACAAAGGCTTTTACTGTAAAGCCTTTCCTGCTGTGCTGTGGTCAGAGCCAGGTCTGATCGACTGAGCGGCTGAGCAGGAGGCCTTTGATCGCTGTTTGTCACTGGGCAGACAGAAAGCCGAATTCCCCTTCACAGGTTGGGCAATGTTTTCCAAAAATATGAACCTGCAGTTTTTTTTTTTTTTCCTCCTGTGAAAATGACATTGTGCAGGCTTTAGTTATCCATTCCAAAAGTTATGATCTCATAGTCGTGGTCAAATGGGGTTTCAAGCGTGTACGGGGATGTGGGGCGGTGTGAAGTGATGTTTGCCTGGCTTATAGGTTACATGGCTGTGCCTTAAAGGTACAGTTGAACATTGGAGCTATTTTGTGGCGGACAACAGTGTGAACCATCTCTTACTTTGAGTTACCAGATAAAGTTGATGAGCGCAGATTTTGGTTTTGATCTCTGTACAGGCACAATGGTACCAAACCTGGCCAGTGGCCACCTCACCGTGACAACAAGACTCCAGAAAGTTACTGTGTCCAGCCAAGAAGTAGTCTGGCACATCACTCCCCCTCCCTCCCCCTTTACAATGCAACATGTTGTTTTTACACTTCAAAGATATAACGTGTTAACAGTTGAGCTTTAGAGGTGCTGGTGGTGGGTGGATTTTGTTACCTAACAAAGCCCAGCTTCATACAGAGTGGTATCAAATCTTGTCATCTAACTTTCATCAAGAATGAGGATGTTCCTGAAAATATTGAACTCTTCTTTTAATGCGCAGACACAAGATTGATATGGATCTGCTTAATTCAAAAATTTTTTTTTTTTTTTGCATAACAGTCCAGAAATCACAAGCATTGTCCGCGTCCACAGAATGAACACATAGTCGATGAGACAATTTACAACGGATTGTAAGCACGTTGGATTTCTTTTTTTTTTTCTTCTCAGTGATTCACACTTTGGTTTTCTGTCCAATTTGAGATGTGAAAAGAACAGCAGGAGATCTAAGTCGAATCAGCATGAGGAGTGTGGTGTGACTTTTGAAAATTCCTCTTGTAAGACAAGTTTTTGCTCCATACTGGCAGCATCAAACAGACAAATGAATACGAAGAAAAGGGAAGAAGGAGACCATTAGACAGGTAGAGCTGGCCGACGGACAGACATGTCATGCTGACCTATATTACTTTTGCCCGCTGAGGAGGAGAGAGAGATGAGAGCAAGAGAACTTGTGTTGAGGTGACAGGTATCTGTCCTTCTCCACTCCGTCTCCTCCATCTCTCAGGCATCTGAGGCAGTAATTGGTGCTGTCAGACACACAGAGAAGGACAGAACACACACACAAACACATACTTAGTCACTGCAACACACACACACACACACACATACACGCCGACAAACACACACTCCTGCCCTTCAGCGTGTACCCCTAGGGCTTAAAGCAGGAGAGGTTTTGAGAGGAATATTCACTACATCCTCTGCCAGCTGTGAGACAGAGAGACAGCAGGAGAGGGCAAGGGAGTACGAGGTGGAAATGGAGGGTGCAGAGGGAACAGTGGCAGACAGAAACAGAGAGGGAGAACAGAAACAGAATGCACAAGAGACAAAGACACAGAGAGGAGAGAAGGCAGGAGAGCGAACGAGGCGGGGGACTTTCAGCTTTACAGACAGAGGCCTCTGCATGGGGTAGAGAGAGATGGAGGAGAAGTGACAAGGGTCTGCAAATGTATGTGACAGAGAGAGAGAGAGAGTATGTGCTCGAATAAGAGTGAGTGAGTGAGTGAGTGAGTGAGAGAAAGAGAGAGAGAGAGAGATTATGCAACTCCAGTGGTGACAAAGCAGATGAGTAAGAGTTCATGTGATTGAGCGGCAGAGCCGCGGCCATCAGTGTGTTGAAACCCAAAGGTGGAGGAAACAACACAAACGAAATAGAACCAATATGTGTTTTACAGTTGCAGCGTTACATAACATTAAAGGTTAGGGCTGGCTATATTTTTCTTACCGTCAACAGATTCCATGACAAGACTGAAACCGATGACGTGTTGATCCAACAAACAAGTATAAACTCCAGAAACACGTCAATGAGCCACACTGTTGACTGCCATATTCCTCAGTTATGATAAGTGAACAGTTTATTTTAAATTCCTCCGACATTCATCGTCCTACTGTGTTAAAAACTTACAAGCGAACTGATTGCGTGTTAATCCGCTGCTAAAAATCGTCCCCAACAAGTGCCTTCCTGTTTGTGTAATGTCTGTTAAACGCTAAAGTTCTTTTAGTAAATTACAGCATTTATTTTTTCGGGCATAATTTTCTAGAAACCTGCTGGTACGTTGTGATATTTCAAAGGAAAAGTTCATGCAATTTTAGTTATTATATAAAGCACAGTAAGAGCACAGTGTTAATTCGGTACACTTCCATTTTTCCATTTCATTCCAATTACTTGCCATTGTAACCTAAAGAGCGTGTTAGTCAGTGCACAGCAGGCCACCTGAACACGTGGAATGTGCCTCTTTGTGTAGCTGTAAATTACAGGCGAACGGGTAAAGGTTCCTACAACTTCCACTTAGATTTACATGGATTCTCCAGTAAGATCCTGGTACTTTTTTCAACAACAACATAATGTCAATATGAAATCATTGTCGCAAGCTACTGGTTTTGTCTCAAAATTAAGACCTCATTTCCCATGAATCTCACTTTCTCCAATCACATAGTCTCTGCTTCTGTCCGTGTGAGTGACAACCCTGTTTGTCATAAAACAATCCAGCAGGTTGAATCTAAACCAGTGACATTAACACCATCAAATCATATACACACATATAAACACACTAAAAACGCCTCACTTTAGGGAATAGGAAGCAAGCATGGGGTGGGAAAATAGAAAAAGAGAAAGATGAACCCGTGATCTATAAATGTTTAAAGAGAACAGACAGAGGAGATGGGCGCTGTGAGGAGGAAGAGGAGGAGGAGGAGGAGGAGGAGGGAGACAGAAGGAAAAATGGTGAGGTGAAAAGGAAGACAATATCAGAAAAGATGGGTGAGGAGCAAAATTGGGAGGCTTGTAGAGGGAGAGAGGAGGAGACCTGTCCCATTATAGAAGCAGACAGCAGAGCAAGGTTAGAAAATAGCAGCGAGGAGCCAGAGATTGAGAAAAAAAAAATGGCTGTAATTGGTGGTGTCTGGTGTTTGTCTAACACAGAGAGGCTAGTAATGATTCCATTAGCGCCTCACACACCGAGAGGGAAAGAGAGAGAGACAGGGACAGAGAGAGAGGGAGAGAGAGAGAGAATGGGAGTCAGATAGAGAAGGAGAGTGAAACAGAGACAAAAAGAGGAGGCGGGAGAGGCCAAAACACTGTGAGAAGACTCACACGGAACATTAGAGCAGGAAAACAATGAGCATCAGAGCAGCTAAATGGTAGAAAAGACCAAAACAGGCAGACACACAAAAAGAACAAGAGGAAGAGAATTCAAGGCACCCGTCCGCTAAAAGACCTGTTCACCTGCTCGCTGGTGATAATTACAAATGCCCTCCTGCTCCTTTTCTCAGCTCTCTCCCCCACCTCACCCCTTCATCTCTTTGTGTGACAGCAAATGAGAGAGGGTGATTTAAATGCATTAGCAGAGTGTGTTTTCCCTATGGAAGACCCTCAGACTGTGTCAGGGCAGGAACCTTTTGTTTGGAGCTGACGCTGAGCGCTGAGAGGACTCTTTAAAAGCCTGGCCCTTGTTCTCTCTGGGACACATTAAGGTGCAACACACTGGCTTGTTGTACTTCTCTGTGTCCTCTCATGTCTTTGTTAAAAGCAGCCTGATTGCAGATGCAGTTACATTAGTAGGCATAAGTGAAATTTTGACGAGGGAAGGGAACAGCATCAGAACACAGGCACGCGCAGGAGAAACGGCACAGGCATCAAAGCAGTTTTAACAAAAGAAAGCTGGTTTCCTGGGTGTCAATTTGGCATTATTTCACAAGCAACAAACAAGTATGAGATGTGTTAGGCTGACATACGTGGGACAGCAAATTCTCCAGCTCATTGGTATGCAAATCTCCCCCAAGATCCCACAAAAATGTTTTTCCTAATACCGAGTAGGTGGCGCAGACAACCCTGCGGCGGAGAAGCTTCAATTCACCACGAAGGGATTAAAATCTATTGAAAAATGCTTTTTGATTGTTTCCAGAATAATTGCCACACCAGAAAATCTGCCATGAAAAGAACTGAAACCGAAATCCTGAATTTCCTTCCTGTGTTGAAGACAATGGACACCAGTTCTCCACGCGTGCCTCATCTGTAGAGCCCATAACTTATCAGACGAGGGACACATATATTTCCTGACCTCTGACCTCAGACTGCCAATAAGACTTCATCATGACTTCTGCACACAACTACAGCGCGCACACACACACACACGCGCGCATGGTGTTATTGAGTTAAAGCGAGCTTGTTAAATGCGCTTACGCTGCTCTATTTATTCTCTGCGGAGTGATGAGACCGAGGGAGCAGACTGATGAGGTCATGGAGATCACCGAGGTCAACCGCTTTGCTGCGTCAGACTGACTTCAAATACAGCCTCAGTACAGGGAATGTGACATGGACCTGCACACTGTAGGTAGTGAAATCATTTGATAAGCTGTCAGTGAGCTCACCTCTCAAATAACTGCGGCGTGTCACTTTACAAGACAGACATGTAGCTCAACAGTCGGTGTTTGATGATTGAGATGCAGCCGGAGTTCTGCCACAATCTGTGCACATTACCAGTCTGCAAACTACACAGTACAGCTTGTTCTTATTCACTTGTCTCTAAGGCCCAGCTGCCAAGTTTTCTGGGTGTCTTGGCGGCTGCTTCTCCAAAACAACTGAAAATGCATTATGTGCACCGATTCCAAGTTTGCAGCGATGAATATCTATGATTCCATTTTCCCTTTTTTTTTTTTTCGGGGAGGAAGTGAGCCCGTGGGGACAGGTGACGGCGTGAGTCTAATACAGCTTGCTCACTCAAATGCATGTACACACACACAGTATATACACATGCATACTGCACACACACACACACACACCATCTGTGGAGTTTTACGACTCAATAATCTGCTTCCTAAGGCATACCTTTCCCTCTCCTCCTACAATGCAAACACACATCAATAAGCACTTTCTCTCTCTCTCACACACACACACACACACACAGACACACATACACATACACTCTCTCTTACCGCTCTCCTCTACTCAGCAGGGAAAATGAGATATTCGGCTCTGACAAACACACATACACACACACACACAAACACACACACACACACACACACACACACACACACAACACACACACACACACACACACACACACACACACCACACACACACACACACACACACAAACACACACACACACACACACACACACACACACACACACAGACACACACAGACACACACACACGCACATCCTTGAAAAAAAAGAAAAGAAAAAGAGGATATGCCTTAAAGCAACTCCTACCCTTTCCTGTGTGAGAACTGTCCTCACAGAGCTGGGAGCTGTATAAAAGTCACTCAGAGTTATGACACCCGTGCTGACACACACAGTCACACAAAGACAGTGCAGTCAGTAACCTAAATACACAGTCGTTGTCTTTCCATCCTCAGTTTCACAACAAAACTCATATATGAGTGATGAAACGTCTCCACGAAGACATACAGGTGCGCACACGCCACTTATTTACATCGTGGAGAGCCGGATGGAAGTGATTGCTGTGCTTTGTTTGTAAGAGCACTTGTGTGTGAGCTGTTGAGGAGTCTCACACACATATAATATCAGAAGGCCAACCTTGATGAGGCCTGTTCGTACACTATACACACACTATAAAACATTCACTCGGGTAAATTGTGCAATAATAAATTTGCTTTGTATATACAGAAGCATTAAAGCAACTACATCACAACACCGTGCACTGTTTTCTATCTCATGCTCTAAATTTGTCCTTCTCTGTCTCTCTGTCTCGCTCACAACACACACATTCCCACACTTACAAATAAATCCCACACATGCCCTCGGGGACCCCCCCCAACCCCCACCCCACCCCACCGCCCCACTCACGCTGGCAGACGTCCTTGTTCTCCTCGAAGCCCGGTTTGCACACACATCTCCCGATGGGAACCAGCCAACCTCCATCTGCACTGCAGTACATCTTGGGAGCCTCGAACTCCTCGGAGGCATTCACACACACACCGTGGACCTCCACCAGCGCAGTGTCTCCGCCTGTTATTGTGTCGGGGAACTGGGCCAAGTTGAGCACAGTGAGGGGGCACTTCTTGTAGAAGACCCTGACAGAGACCAGAGCGATACAGGCGCCCAGGTCCTGGAAGGCCAGGTAAAAACCCTTTTTACTCAGGTTGCTGATGTCGCGCACCTCCGTGTTTAACTTCATGACGCGGTCACCGACGTCCACCTGTGGACAAAGGACATTTTACATGTCTTACTTCTTTTACATGTGAGCATTCAATCAGAGCATTTTTTTTCCAGTCTAAAAGGTTGCTATTATTATTTAGGTAAAACATTGCCAGAAAACTCAGCAACTGCATTTCCAAGACAGAAATAATTATGTCCTCAAAATCCTGACAAATTTTGCAAGCAAAGGGAATGAGATGATTAAGTTTTAAAATACAACCCACATTCAAATCCCGATTCATTATCGAAGGGTACGTGGCAAATGATGAATATCTTATTTTGGAATGCAGCTCTTTTATATGAGCATGAGGATCATATGGCCACGTACACACAGAGTGAGTTTAATGGGCGCCCATACCTGTGTAAAGCTCTCATCTGCAGCAATAGTATCAATCTTGACATATTGGCTTTCCTTGATGAACCACAGGTTGGCATTGTTGGACTCATAGTAGTACATGTTGAATGTCTGCAAAAAAAAAGAAAAACAGCGTCCATCACCTTTCAAACTCTAGAAATGTAAGTGATCACACGAGGCAGAATAACACACAGTGAAGAGACAGATAAAAGTCAGAAAGTCCGTCCTCTAGCTATTCTCCTGCTTCACTTCAAATATCAAGTCCCTCTGACTCAATGGTCAGTCGGCAGCACTGTCTGCAGTTTCATGAAAGCGCAGCTCTGTACTGACTCATATTATCTTCACTAGTCACTCTGGAGATGTAATGAGAGTGAAGAGGGGGCAGGGGGCATACAAAGCAGAGAGAAATGAATACAGAGGAGCAGTGATATCTGGCTGATATGAGAGAATAGGGGACTGTAAAAAAAAGAATAAAAAATATATATACAGTATATAGTTAAAATGTACAAGCAGCCACAAAAGAGGCCTCTGGAGCATCGTCTGTTTCATTCTGCAGCGATTCGCTCATGTCAGTCTTTTCTCGCCTCTTGTCTATTTATCTATTCATCAGCCATCAAAGTGTGCGTCAGTTTGTGTGTGTGTGTGTGTGTGTATGCTTATTTGAAATGCCCTTTTCCTGCTTTGTTGTGTCGTATGATGTGCATAATAAGCTCTGATTACATAGGAAGCAATAATTACAGTACAAACAAAAACTACCAAATTTTGTCAGGCCTTACAGTACATTAATATGTATGTGGCCATAAATGTAAACAGCAGAATGCTGTGAAATCAGCCATATTCTGTGACATATGGGCACAAAATTCCTTCCTCATCACAGGTTTGATGCTCAAGTACTTGTGGCTTCAGGCACTTCACAAACAAAAAATTAACTTCCAGTCAACCTTGTTAAGAGAGAAGAAATATGTTTCCACTTCTTTCTATCTTTTCACATTTCTGCCATGAGTGTCTATGTTATCTGCTGCAGTGAAAGCAAACAATACAGCATCAGCTCAAACATGAAGATCAGGCAGGTTTAATTGAAAAGGCAGAGATTTGTCATTAAAGTTAATTTGCTGATTTAGCTGAATAGCAAAGCGCCCCTAAACTCAGCTGCCATCGAGAGCGCTGTAAATGCGCTATGGTTCTAATTTGTGAATGTTTTTAATTTGTGTTGCATTTACTCTAACATTTTCATCACAAATGCAATATGTATCGACTAAATTACATATTTGAGAAGTGAAAGAAAACACTCCTTATGTTAGTTAGTTAACTCAATTTTATCCAAAAGACTAAGAGCACAGCGGAGTCAGAGAATACATTTAGGATTTCAGAAGTGATTTTTTTTTCAGACAGACCACAGACTCCAAACAATTTCTGCCTCCACCATGATTCATATCAGACTTACTCCTGTGCCACTGATCTAAAAAAAAAGAAGAAATGTGTCTTTTTACTTGTTTCCCTCCAAAAGGAATTCAGAGAGCAGACAGCTACACAACAACACCTATGGAGCTAAAGTCCAAATTCAATGCTTTGCTCACCAAGAGTGAACAAACAAGCAGCAGAAATGCGACAGGAGGTTCTAAACAAACACACACACACACACACACACACACACACACACACACACCTTCCAGCTGCAAGGACATTATCTGCCACCATGCTGCCCATGTGTTAAAAAGCTTGCATGCGTGTGTTTGTTAAGTGATGCAGACCTCTTTGCAGGTACCAGGGACCCCGGGCAGGCTATTACAGTCCCTCAGGGTGAACTTGATCTCAATGTAGACGCGCTGCGCCCCTTCTCTGCTGATGTGGCGCGTCCTCAGCCAGTTGTTCTGGTTGGCCTCCATGACGTTACACACCTGGTAGGTCCTCATCGGGGTGTTCCTCTCATCCATCACACTGATCTCCTCCCACTGAGGATGAGAGGTGGACAGAGGAAGGAGGGGGGGAGCAAAGTTGGTCTATTAGATTAGAAAGATACAGTATCTTCATTAAATATGATTGTTCCACATTTATTCCACCTTTATTAGATGCCACTTTGTGATGAAGAGCAAGAGAAAGAAGTGGGATGAAGAAAAGGAAAGAGGTAGAAAGCAGAGAGAAAGATGGAGAGGATAAGCAGCGGATGCTGGAAAAGGGGTAAGGAAGGAAGAAGTGAGGAAAGAGAGAAGGGAAGATGAAAGAAAATAGCAATAAACATGCCAGAGAGGTGTGAAAGAAAGTGAAAAAAAGGAGGGTAAAGAGAGGCGAAGGAGGGCGTAAATTTAAATTCAAAGTCCAAGTGGACGTGCAACCAGGGTTGAGTGACATTCAGCACCACTCAGCAGCAAGATCATCCTATTCCATCAGTAGTCAATGGACAAAGGAGATCTCAGTCCAAATATTGCTTATGGGAAACTGGGCGCGAGTTCAATGAACTGTGGTTTAGTGAAAACCAACGCCTAAGCCTGCGTGTTCTGTTTTCATGTCTGGATGAATATGAGTGATGATCTGTGTCAAGATGACTGAAGGACTGTCTTTGTCTGTGTTGCACGTGTGCACAGAGTGAGCGTGTTTTTCTTAAGTGAATGGGTGATTTAGCTCTTAAGAGTGTGTGTGTGTGTGTGTGTGTGTGTATGAGAGAGAGAGAAACGGAGTGAGAGAGAGGGAGCGAGAGAGAGAGAGCAAGGAGTAGGTAGGACAGAGCTACTTTGTCTCCCGTCATCTGCTACCATCTGTTTCCACTTCTGACTAAGGCAGTAATTGAGAACACTTCTCGCATGAGCAGGAAAACATTTCTATCTACACACGCACACACACACACGCGCGCACACACACATACACACACATACACACACATAAGAGAAAGAACATGTCTATTCCTTAAAGAAACGGAAAATAAACCAATGCGGTCTCAGTCTCAAGATATCTGATCCATTCAAGGGGAAGCTAACTGGATTTTCATGAAAACACACACACACACACACACAAACTGGATGAGTCCTAGTTTGTGGTGAGGGATGAGAGGACCACCATCTTTGTTCTGAGCTCCTGTCATCATCTTAATACTGAAGCTTTAAGCTCCCGAGTGATGAACACATATCACCTTACAGTCGTCCAACCATGTAAACACATAATGCATGGTATGAACACATACTGTATACACGCATGTGTATACACACTTGCATTCACTGAAGCACACACACACACACAAAACAAGACCCACAGAAGTAACAGCCTGTCATCCCTAACGTGTCCTAAAATTCAAATGAAACCAGAATTGTAGGTGAAGCAAGAGGCACAGAGAAAGAAAGAAAGAGAGATAAAGAAAAGAGAGAAGAAAGGCTAATAAAATGCTGAGAAAGCAGCAAAAAAAAAGGCAAAGAGATTTTCAGACAAGTCCAAGCTAAGGTTGGATTCTTGAGGTTAATCTGATGTGACGGCCCAACAACCCGGCAAAAGCTCGACGCAGTTCACCTCCAAGTCCTGAGCACTAAAACAGATCCACATAAAAAAGAAAACCCCACACATTCTCACATAGACTCACGCGCACTTTCACTGGCTCTCTCACACACTCAGATGCTTTTAATCTCCACAGCCTCTACTGAAACGTCTACTGTGTATGAATTGGAGCTCGAACAAAACCAGCTCTCTCTTGATTCCTTACCCAACAGTCACTCTACTACAGAAACCGAGAAAAGAAGGAGAAGAGGCAGGAGACTGTTAAAGCTGCTGCAGTCAGCTGACACAAATGTCCCTGATAGCCACTTCAGAGTTTGAAGATTACATATAAGGGGATGTATCACTGGAGTCTCGCTTGACATTGTACGCACACAATAACTTCGAGTCATTGTGATCAACCACATTCGATTCAATTAAAAGAACAAAACACCAGACGGAGGGAGAAAGAGAGAGAAAAGAGGAGAGAGATGAATGAATGTTGGTAAATTACAGGCTCGCCTGGCAGCTAAATAGACCCATCTGTGCAGAGCTGGGACCAGTCGGACATCACAGGACGGTTGCACACACCCACACACACACACACACATACACACACACAAAGCTGAGTCCCCAGGGGGTGGTGATTAAAGCATTTATGGGAATAGTCATTGAGGGATAAAGAGGGCTTTATGATGTCTTTGTTTATTTCTTTGTAGGCAGAGTTTGGAGTGGCTGGATTACTGCCACTTCCTGGTGAGTGACTTATTTCCCTTGATGGCGAGTCTGTTCATTGTCACTTTTAGCTGGTGTAACGCACAGGTGTGTTTATGATCATGAAAACAACCTGCTCGCCTCCATGTTTGCAAATGATACACCAGCCACTTGAGAGCACACCTACCAAAAGAAGGGAAATGTACTCCCTAAACACAAACACACACACACACACACACACTAAATGAAAACTGTTGCCTATTTTGGTTCAGACTGAAACGCTAATTAACATTCAGAATGAAACCCTCCTCCCTGAACCCTCAATCACCTCGGCCAATCAGCACAGAGCCCGCTTGATTGCTTTGAAGTGAAGCAGAGACGTCGGATCGGGGTTTAAGTTCAACCATTCACCAGCTTAACATAATATCCCCCCTTCTGCAATCATCTGATGGGTACACCTACGAGGACATAATTGGCCTCCAACCGCTGGAACAAGCTCTGGCTTAGTGAGGACGGTGGGGTGGGAGGGGGCAGAGAGCGAGAGGAGAGGAAAAAAACACAGATGGAAGATGAAGAAAGAGAAGTGGGGGTTATGGAGCCTCTGGGGGGGGGGGGGGGGGGGTGTCGAGATGCTGCGAGGGCCTCCCATTTTCAAACATCATTAAGACGTATCTGTTTTGTGTCCCTCACGAGGAACACCCCTGCCCGGTGACAGAAGTGGGTCGCTCCGCTCAGTCTCAGGCACATCCGGCCCTGCACGGCTTGGATTAAGCGTGACCCTCGGGGGTCAAGTGTGGTTTTTGACTAATTCACGTAGACAGTGGTCTCACATTGGTGGGAATTGCCCCTCGCTGAGTCCAGTCCACAGGTTTAAAGTGCAAAGGTCAACTGGATAATCCCCCTGATATGAAACATAAAGACCTTCTCACAGCCCTTGCACCTTCCCCCTCTCAGTCTATCACTCTCTGTCCCTTCTCTTCTCCTTTACATTAGATCCAAGGAGCATTTCTGAGCATCGGAGACATGCAGTTTGTATATAATTATGATAAACAAACAGTACTGTTGCCAACAGGATTGGCAGCCTCTATTCGTCTCTACAGTTTTTTATGGTGTACGCCACCAAGCTAGATTTAACTAGAAATTCGCGGGCTTGTTTTATGGCACAAAAGGAGATACATTTACAAAGGTTTTATATGATGATGCAAGAAGGCTAGTAGAAGGATCATCTTGTAAAAATGAGCCCCTGATGCTTTTTGTTATTTATTCATTTATTTTTCGATACAGGTTGCCCACAGTAACAGCTTGTTATCCTCAGCCACCCCTGATGTAACGGCTCCCTGTTTCTGCTTTTTTTCTCGTGCAGTATTTAAAACTGAGCTACTGAGCAAACAGCATCCTGTTGCTTTGCTCTGTTTTTAATGAAGAAGAGCAAAAATAAAAGCTCAGCAACCTTGGTGACAAAAAACACATTAGATTTCCTGTAGGTGCTTCACAATAAGAGTTTGCAGCTATCCTCTGCATGAGGACACAGGGGAAGAGTGGATGACCTGGCGTAGCTCTGTGATTAAACTGGACTTTATGCCCATGTAAACACAATAAGAATTTGTTTAGCCCAGAAGATAAAGTGTGTGTCAGTGACGAGTCAGCAGACAAGAATGTGTGCTGATGACGACGTACCTCGCCTAGGTCAAATCATGAGAGCTTCATGGACAACAGATATAAAGCATTAACATGACACTGCATAGGCTATTATGCTCCTAAAATGTATTCTTAAATTTGTTTCTTTGATACAGCACCTGTGTTTCAAATGGAGAATTAAAAACTGGGATGGTGTTGAGTTTTGAGGGAACTACCGATGTGAGACAGAGGCTTCGAACAATATTGATTCCGCGCGTTCAATTTTTATAGAAATGATGTCACAATTAAAGTGGCACTATAAAAAGTTGCAGTGATGTTTAAAGATGGGCGCATATAACACAATCTCCTTGCCTGGCTTTCACTTTGTCTCTTCCTGTTTGTTTATGCTGCTTCAGCTTCACTTGCTTTGTGTTGCTTTAAGCTTGTTTGCCTTCTAGCTGTTTATGACAAACATAACTTTTATAGCTAACTGAAAACTGAAAACTGTGTGGGCTTTTTTTTTTTTTTTAAGAAGCAGATGCAGCTGCTTATTTCATACAATTTAGCCTTTTGAATTTGTCTTTCTATCTGACAGTGGATAGTAGAACAAAGAGGGAGGATCATGTTTATCCAGGAGGACGATAACATCGGCTTCATGTACACAGAGAGAATGAGAACAACCGCCAGAACAAAGACTTTACCAGCTTTAACCAATTTAATAATTTCCTTTGTCAGATAAAGCAGCTGATAAAACCTGAAAGTAAAAAGCACTAAAACAAAACAAAATGCTTTTCTTTTTATAATGTCTCAGTTGTAGTGTTTATTTAACAGAGGAGTTGTGTGGAGGCCCATAGAGCCAATCTCCTCTCAGTTCCTGTACATACTCAGGGAGGAGACGCCAGATCCGAACTATACTGACAGTTCATGAAAAAAGATATACACGATGGAGTTTATTGTATATATTTAACTTTCTAGCCAACACATTTGTTTGAGGGCAAACTAACAACACATGTGCTTTTCCGGGCCATGATTAAGCCACCCCAAACTGAACCATATTTTCAATAAGACTAACTTGCTTACTCTGGTTTTCAAAATTAGATTGAACCGTTTGGCTTAGCCACAGATGGAACACATTCTGCTTTTCTATAAGGACCTCAGTGGAGACAAAACGAACATACACAAACATCCACAATATGGCCACACAATCGGAGCATTTCAAATATGTGAACCTGATACCCTTGATTGCTTGAGAAAACAACCTTGCTTAGCGCTGCTCACTTCAGCTGCCTCTTGTCTGCTGCGCACAACCATGAAACCGCGTGTGGCATCCTGCAATTTAACACACCGATGCTGAATGGTGGAGAGGAAGTGCGTGACTCAAGGGGAAATAGAATTAATTCAGCGCCATTCAACAGCTCTACTGCTAGAGTGACGTACAGAACCCGCTCTTACTTCTTTATTGAATCAACTTTGTCATTCCTCCTCTCCGCGCTCTCACCCTCTTCCTCTCCTCTCACTTCTCTGTTGTCATTTCCTGATTCGTGCTGGCTGCACTCCAGACTCCCCTGGTCCCTATACATGTAAAAGGCTAGTTGCGTAACCCCCTGCATACATGGAAACGACACCAGCATGTACACACCGGTGTCCTCTTACGTAAGAATATTTACCCCTCCACACTGTCCCTTCACTCCATCGCCCAAAAAAATCACAACCTGTAAGAAATGGAGGCTCCAGTGCCACAGCGTTTTCAGCGCAGCAGAAATAATTTGTAAATTCCCCCTGCAGACTCCCGATTTAGCAAGGAGCGCTCAAGAACCCAGTGCTCTCTAAAACACACGCTCCAGTGCTGCTGCTAGCTCTGAGTCCCTGCCTGTTCCCTGAAAATAAAGCATGTCAACACGACCCGCTAGTTGTGATCAGATTTATACTTTTGCTGCCAGCTCCGGCGTAAAGAGAGGATGTTTTTTGTTTGTTTTTGTGTGTGTGTGTGTGTGTGTGTGTGTGTGTGTGTGCGCGTGCGTGTGTGTGCTGCATATACTCACCCCCTCATTAGGGTAAGCCTCCCAGCCCAGGTCGGCCAGAGCTGACATGGAGTCCAGCAACGTAACTGCAAGAACACAGAGAACAAAAACGTTAACTTACACATACCGAAGAGACTGCGAGTCACGTTTCATTTCTCAGCCTCCGTTTCCTTAAAGTCACGATAATGTTACAATATGCAGTGTGAGGAAATTGAATGCATCTCATAACATCATGTTGTAAACCTCCCTCCACCATCCATATAAAAGAGACGCCGAGATGTTTTCATGTTTTATACAAAGGTGTCTTTTGTTGCGCTGCAGTACAATAGCAGTGGCATCACAAGCAGTGGTAAACCTACAATTTCAACTTTAAGATTACTGTGGTTGTGCTGCAGCTGCTATGGTTCAAGGGGACACAAAGTCAGTCAGTGAAACGGCATCAAGACACTAAGGCAAGAGTATATTTTACAGTTACATTTACATTTTCTCCACCAAATACCGCTCTCTCT
The DNA here is from genome assembly GCF_021018895.1 of Seriola aureovittata. Classification (NCBI taxonomy): domain Eukaryota; kingdom Metazoa; phylum Chordata; class Actinopteri; order Carangiformes; family Carangidae; genus Seriola; species Seriola aureovittata. Next base: position 17,803,748 of record NC_079375.1, on the reverse strand, counting down.
TTTGAGTATCAACCTCTCGAGCTCCATAGGCCTGAAAAATGTTTGTTTTGAGGGTTGTGTTGTTGAGGGAGAAAGGACACTGTGTTCAGGTTTTACGTATTAAAAGTGGGTAAAATGGATTTCGATATTGGCATGTCTTCGGAATGAATAAAACATCTGATATGATTTTTTTTTTGTGAGAATAATGCTTTTGTCTCATTCTCACACACATGTTGGACTGTGCACCTCAAGCTGTTATAATGGTCAGAACCATTTTATCCAAGCCCAGTCATTGGCTGGAACCGGATTTCAGAGCAGGAGAGGGATTTGAGAGGTTTTTGTTAACATTTCACATTTCTCACACTTTGAATCCAAGATCACTCCGATCCATGTTTTCCTTCAAAGGGCCAATTCACCCAATTTTCAAAAAACACATTTTCTTACCTGCCTTATGTATACAGCCTTTTTTTTTTAAACATATAACTCTCTGGGATTTCTGCCAGCCAAACACAGTGGAGGGAAATTGAATCCCGTTTGTGGTGCTCAAAGAATGAAAAAAAAAAAACGCAGGTAAACAAATTCAGCTGTAACTTCTATCTCGTCCCATTTACTCCGGAAATTCCTTTTCTCTGAACACTTCTCATACAACTCCACTGAAGAAATAGTCCCTTTAAAAACTGCTGACAACACAGTCTGTGGATTATCCAGACATTAGTTCTGGAGATTGATATCTCAAAACCTGGGGACATAAAACTAAAACTATCTCCATGGCTGGATGACATAATAAGTCAGTGACAGATGAAACAACCCTTTCTACAAGCGTTTTACAACAATTTTCCAGCCTAAAAATTGTTTAATACCACAACTAGAAAAAACATCTTGTTGGAATATATCACTTTAAGAGGAAAATGTCATCTAGGACAAAGTGCAAAAGTAGGATGAATGCACATATGATTCGTATTGCACGTTTCCTGTGTGCGATCTCCTGTGTGACAGGAGGAAGTGGAGGGAGGATGCAGGAAGGTGAGAATGAAAAGTGAGGAGAAGAAGGTGGCAGGTTGACCAGCGGGAGGCATAATGAAAACCTGCTCAGACTCTGGAGCAAGGTTCTCCACCTGTGTGCGCATGTGTGTCATTTGTTAGTGTGTGTGTGTGTGTATGTGTGTGTGTGATTGTTGAGGCTTGGCTCAGTCAGGTCCTAATCATGCCTTCAACACCGCTGACCATCAATATTTAATCAGTATCCATCTGCAGAGACTGCTGCTTCTCTCTTTCTTCTCTCTCTCTCAATCACACACACATCGTTGCTCTCCTAAGGTGATCCTCCCGCTATTGAAATCTTTGAACCTGTGCTGTCAATCCACAGATCTCAGATCAGACATCCCGAGTCACTGACCTGACACAATTGAAAATGGCTGCATCACTTTAAAACAGCACCTCTGATTTTTATAAGGTACCAGCGGTGACCTGGAAAAACTATTCCAAAGTAAGAAGAAAACAGAGTTTGCCCTCCTGAATGCAAATGAGACTAATCACTCAATTGAAAGAGGTACAAAGTGCCTGTTTACAATCCCCTCTGTGTATCCATACTGCCTGTAGGTATAACAAAGGAACTGTAAAATTGGTCCGACCTCCTCTTTTCCTGGCTTCCCCTCTCTTTCTCTTCCTCTCGCACTCATGCTGTTCATCAGCCCTAACTGAATCCCAGCCGTTCTCCTCCGCTCAGCACACCATGACAGCAGGGAGGCATGTCATGCTGCATTAGTGTGTGTATATATGTGTATGCGCGTGTAATGGCACGCATATCTGCGCGTGTCTGGGTGCGCCTGCACCCACACAGCAGCGCCTGCGTGAGAAAACAGCTAGAAAATAGCGCACTTGGTGTAATGAAGCAGAGAGAGAGGCTGCACAGCAGAGCCGAGGTGAGAGAGAGAGATAGATTAAATGAGAGGGATGAGACAGAAACAGTGGAGGAGAGATGTTGAGCAGCAAAAGGTCAGAGGCAGCTTCCAGCCCATGTGTGTATTCAGAGAAACTAAAGACCATTTAGACTGCTTTCCTCAGTTCATGAGCATTTGAGTGGCGTACAGAAATAGGACATAATAGTATAATAATATGTGATTTCAGGGCCCAACAGAGAGCGTGCACACAAACACACTCACATTCTCACACACACTCTCATATTTCTGCTCAGAGATAAAAGAAGTACCTATCAACAGGTTTGTGAAACGTTGTACAATCGTCTGTTTCACATACAGCCAATTATGCCAATTATATTCTCTGTGACTCTGACTTACTGTTGTACCTTCTCAGGTTTTTCACGAGGAGTACAAGTGAGTACAACCTGGTCCTTTTTAAAATTACTTCCCTTCAGTCTTATCTAGGCTGGGAGATAGTTTTGCTTTTATTTTTCTGCTGATATTTGGAGGGTACGGCGGTGGGGTGAACAGAACATTTTTGGACTTAAAACAGTGAAAAGTTTCACTGAGATTCAGCTCTAGTGTGTCTTTCCAGAAATATTGTCATGCTTACTTTTGAAAACACACAGGCCTCAATATGGTAATTTTGCACCGGAACTTCTTTCCACCAAGGAAGGAGGTCCTTATAGTATAGATGTTGTTGGTAGCATGTTATTCACACGTGTGGCTGCTGAACAATCTCATTATATTCACTCTCTTTTACACAATGTACATAGTAGTTAGCTAGTAACGTTCGCACTGGCCTTGTGTGTGACTGTGTGTTCTGATCTGATCTTAATAATGTTCTCTCTGTTGCTTCCGCTCTTTCTGTTTTTTCCTCTTTTCTCTTTATGTTTATCAAGTGGGCTTCAATAAAGTTGAAACACAGTTCCCAAAATGTTGAGCTATTTTCCAAAATTGTGAGCACCATAAATGAAATTCCAGCCCCCTGTTGTATTGTGGATTGAGGCAGAAATCTCAAAGGAGAGATTTCTAATAAAACCAAAACTATCTGCCAGGCTGGACACCCCGAGAGCTAAGCCGTAAAATACGCAGCCATCATTGCTTTTACAAGAAAAAAGTTTATAATGCGTCCGCTGATCGGTGCTACATCTTCAGGGCAGACTGGACACTATAGTGACTATTTTACTGGAAGGTGAGGAGACGGGTCAGGGCTAGTTGGTTAGCACACTAACTGCAGTAGAAACAAAACAAAACAGTTCCTTACCACCACTGGACACATTACTTGCAGAGTAAAGGAATAAAGTTTGATGCTGAACTTGCAACGTTTCTTCTAGACTTAGTGAGTAAACAGCTGTTAATGCTAACGTTGGCAATGTAGCAATAGCAAGACTTACAAATAGCTACTTTAAGACATTTTTTTGCATGTGGATTCACTCATTAGGCGGAAACTTCCCTTACAGAACTGTCTAGTAAGCCAAAGTGTTACAGAAGCCATTACATATTCTAAAGCCATTTTCCAGCCCACTGGGAAAACACACACATACATAAACCTACACGTTGACACTTTTTCTCTCCTCCTCACACCTCCTGTCAATACCACTTATCACTTGTAATCAATGACTAGACTCATCAATTATGTATTAGCTATAGCTTCCTGTGTGCTGACACAGCCAGTATGCATATAGGCTATATACATATATGTGTGTGTGTGTGTGTTCATGTGTGCTATATGTGTTTTGTGTCTGTTGTCAAAGAGAGGCTGAAAACAGAGAAATTATGAAAATACATTTCTCCCCCAAACAAATGATGCTTTCACCCTATCTCCCTCTCTCTGTTCTCTTTCTCAGGGGAATTGGCTAAATTGTGTGTGTGTGTGTGTGTGTGTGTGTGTGTGTGTGTGTGTGTGTGTGTGTGTGTGTGTGTGTGTGTGTGTGTGTGTGCGTGTGTGTGTGTGTGTGTGTGTGTGTGTGAAATCTAAGCCTGGGCCAGGCCGGCTTTGGCCCGGAACAAAAACACCAAGCTCATCACTAGGTCACTCAGGCCAGGCTCATGTTCGGTCTAATGACAAGTCTCTCTCTTACACACACACATTTACCCACATCTACACACATTAAGACCCACACACACACACACACACACACACACACACACACACATACACAATCTCCAGGTTGATGAGCAGCTAAACATGACATCTCATACTCACAGTGGAGCACCTTACAAATTTGAGCACTCAGTGACAACAGTGGAAACAAAACAAAACAAAAAAATCTGTATACAAACATGGCTTTCCCCTGCGTTTCTATCTAAAAATACCACACACAAAAAAATCACACATGGACAATATTTCCTGAGATTTCATCAGAGGATTTAAATGCACAGATCTATACACAGGCACATGTGACCTGATTACTGTGAGAGTTGTTGGGTTACACAGAGACACGCTGTCTTATTGATTTTAAGCACCAAACTGTGAGGTTTACATTTTGAGAATGAAAGATGAGGAGGAAAAAGGGGGTGGAGGGTGTGAAATTGTACATCAGAGATTCTTGTACAAATACAGTACACCACTGAAACTGCACCTACTTACACAACCATGTGCAGAAATGACAAAACATTTTTCAATCTCTTTGTCTCTCCATCTCCTTCTGTGTCTGTCTATTTTTCTTCTCACTCCCATTTCCTCCCTCTGGGGTAATTGTCTCTCTCTGTCTTCCTCTCTTTTTCTCTCTCCTTCTCTGACTGTTTATGTCTCTCTGCTGCTCTCTCTGCTACTCTCTCTCTCTCTCTGTCTCTGTCTCTCTGGTCGGCATACACTGCTTCAGCTGGGCTGCAAGAAGCTGTGATCCACCTGCCAAGAATCAAACGGCGCTGCCAACAGCCAGATTGGCACACAAAGAGAAAGAGATGCTTACACACACTCACACTCACACACAAAACTAACAAACACACACTTTAAGATGGTGCCAGTGCCACAAAAAGAAAAGCCTGCACAATAAGACCACCACACAGACTCAATATAGAGTACAATATGTGACTGCATAATGAGCTCTTAAGATCTTTTCTACTCAGAATAGAAAAATATTAAATGAATCAGTGGACTTGGTAGATAATGAAGGGCTTTGCTGACACCACCTTCAACATGCTGATCCTGCATGTATAGGCCTCATTGTTTTTACTTCTTCATGACGATAAATATAAGATTTTCTTTTAAAGGTCCCAGTCAGTTTAAACCAATTTTCACTGAGGTTTTATGTCCCTCAACACCCGATAACCTGCTTTGAAAATGCTGACAGCTACACTTTACAGTAATCCACTTTACAGAACCTCTCGTGAAAGAACATCTTTCAGTAATAGAAAGTGAGTAGGACATGATATTAAAAAGTAATAAGAATATAATAATGAATATTAAATTATAAGAAGTTGCAATACTCTTACTTTTTATAATGTTAGTTGTAAATACAAAGTGCACTATTACTTTCAAATTAAAATTACTTTCAAATTACTTTATTGCCATGTCAACACAGTTGCTTGGAATTTGTCTCTTACAACAAACAAAACAACATATTCACACAAAGATAAAAAAAAAAAAAAATATATATAAATTACAAAAGACAAACACATAAAGGATGACAACATAAAAAAACAAACAAACAAATCTATGCATCCATATCCATAAAATATGGATACAATATTTCTTTCATCTAAATATGACGCTACAGCCAGCAGCTGTTTATTTTAGCTTAGCTTAGCATAAAGACTGAAATCGGGTGGAACAACTAGCCTAGGTGCAGGTCAGCTGGTTAACTGTTTGCCCCTGTTTCCAGTCTTCATGCTAAGCTTGGTTAAACCATCTCCTGCTAATACGTCATATTTAAAAAGACAGTGAGGTTAATCATCTCCTCTAATTTTCTATAAAAAAAAGTAAGTGTATTTCTCAAAATGTTGAACTGTTCCTTTATATTCATCAGAGACACAGTACCGCTGAGACTGAAATCTCTTCTTTAAGACAACAAAAGAGGCTAACAGCCTGCTTTAGTAAAACAAAGCCTTGCAGCTTGCAAAGCTTTCCTCAAGATAACTTACTCTGCTCCAATATACAACCACACACAAGTACACACAGACACATACACACCCAATATCTCAGTATTAGTAGCACCACACACACAGAGCTTCCCGGCTTCCACTCCACTGAGAGTGTAGTTCAATGAGTGAGAGTGTTGTCAGGGCAACAAACGGGCCGATGGAGAGCAGGATGAAGGAGTGGGAAGAGTTGAGCTCTGAACTTTAGGAAGAAACTGGTGTCGTACCAAGACTGCTACACTTTCTCTCTCGCTGTCTTTTCATCAGTCCTCTCTCCACTCATCCACAAACCACCAGAGGCTCTCAGTCCGTCTTTTTTTCCTCTAGTTTTCTCTTTCCATCTGCGCCCTCATGCTCTGCTCATTTTATTGAAGTTCTCTGTTACTGTATATGCTCCCGATCCTATCGTGTGGTTTGTTTGACCATACAAATGTGAGATAGGTTGTCCTTCATAATTGATAGTTATACTTATAGATCAGATGTCACTGCATTTCAGGGCATGTGCATTTAGAGGAAGTGTTTTTATAACAACACCGCATTTGTATTCATACTTCAGATTTTCTCTTTTTGTGTATGGACGGTGTCTTTTCCCTGAAGCAGGCCTATCCCAGTGTACAATACTTCAATTTCACTTTTCAGTGCAATTTTTGGGGGGGTTAGATGAGGTGAAATCTGGCATGATTTCACAGTAAAAATGTTATTTTTCTTCAAGTGTGGTAGCTGTCTGCAAAATGTTTCTAAGAATAATTCAATGGACTTAAATTAAATTCTAATCCCAATTCTCCTTTGATTCAGTTCCATTGCTTTCCATTCTGATCAGAGAAATGTTATGTTGATCCTCTACATTTCAACACACATAGAATTAAATTCCACTTTGGGCTGAGCTAAATTACACAGATTAAAATCAGTTATATTAAGTAGCCTCGATCCGTATAATTACACAGTAGCCTATAGCTGTACAAATGAGTGATAGACAGGAGCAGCCCACTGATGCTAAAAGCTGATTCTCTGAAACACATGAAAAAAATTCAATTACGTATTGACATGCATGGCTAAGTGGTAGTTAAGTGTCTGGATCATCAGTCGTCTGACTTACACAAATTAAATTATAAAAACTGTGAATGAAAGTATAACAAAAATAATAACTGTATATCATTTTCCCTTAAAGTGAAAAACAAAGTTGATAGAAGTATAATTAAACTGACAAATCAGCTCTGAAATATAATCATTCACAGCTCTAACAACACTGTGAGTATTTTTATAGACACTAAGCTGCTGGTCATGATCAGGTTTTTGGAATATCACTTTAACATGTTTGTGCATGTAAACGCAGAAGCACTCATTCCTGTTTTAAGAAAATGAAATATTCCTGTGGGACGCGCAGAGAAATAAATGGCATCATGTGGCATATAAACACAACACTGAGGCTACTGATCCATATCTGTGTGTGCAGATGTGTCGTTAACATTAAAATGGTGATGTATACACTGATGTGCACGTACGACACTGACTAATTGGTTATCGTTTGTTGCTTCCCTCTTCCATTATCTACCTTAATGATGGAGAAGTCAAAATACACCAGAGCAATAAATGCAGCTGCATTTATTTCAGCAGAAACCAAAGTGGGCAAACCCTCGACTGGAACACAAATAACAGAGTGGTAGGAATGTTGGGGAGTCAAATCATCAATCATCTATACAGAGATATGCAATTGCTCTCTATTCCATATAATTATCATTGCGATACTATATATTCCACAGAATCTGTTTAGTCAGTGATTTGCAAATTAATGGGGACACTTACAACATTAGCTACTTTACAACGAATGTGTGAAGCGCCGTAAAAATAAACTGTGATGTGCCACTTGCTGTTGCTTGATTGGCATATTTGGCCATTCAGTACATATGTTGAATCATAAATACTTACACCAGTGAAATATGTATGAGACATTGGTATGAATGAGTAGTACTTTACAATAAGACTCCCCTTATAAAGTATTTATGAATGGTTTATAACTATTTTATTAATTAGCTTGTTAACATTTTATAAATCATTTATAAGATGTTGTAACACATTAGATAAAAAGGCCAACAGTGACTTGTTGCTTGCCAAATAATGAGCCCACATTTCTCTGTGCTGTTAAACCTCATATCTCTTAGTTACTGAGCTTTCTTTGTTTTCTCCATCAACCAGCATTTGTACCTGCTGCTTCATCACATATTTGTTAAGTTACTAGCAATTAACCACCGTCAGCATTTTAACGGTCAAAAACATTTGAAACTGGCAAAAGCGTGCCTTATTGTAAAGTGTAAAACACATCGCCATTTATTAATGACTTACTATTATTTATAACTGGTAACGCGTTAATAAACGGTGATGGGTTTTACACTTTATAATAAGGTTCCATTTACCAGTTATAAATGGTAGTAACTCATTAGTAAGATTAATGAGTAGTAAGCATTAACTGGATCTTGCCGAATAGTGAACCTGCATCAGTGTATGAAAACTGTGTTATGTCTTGTTTTTGATTATTTATTTATTATTTATAAAGTGTTAACAACCGAACTGATAACCTAATTATAAACCATTTATAAATATTTTATAAGGGTAGTTTTATTGTAAAGTGGTTCTGAATGTTGCGATGAACGATGCAGAAAATTGTCAGATCAAGTCAGCTTTAATCAAAGTCTTCATGTCTCGATCAAAACAAGAAGAAATTACAAACCAGCTGTCATCACTTCGTTCTGTTTCTAATCATCTATCTCTGTGCAATATTCTCTCACATAACTGATACAAAGAGGGAGACTGCTCAGATTAACCAAGCAAATCCTATATAGAAAAATTACGCAGGACAAACAAGAAAATACATCTGCTTCACTTATCAAAAGTTCTCACTGTATTTCTATGAATTTTCATAAATAAGCCAGACTCAATGTGAGATAAATCTAACCCAATTTCAGGTAAAGATAAGTGAAGATAACAGATGAGTTGTCTTCTACACTGCTGTCACAAGTAGGGAGGTAATGTGACGAGTGCTGCAAAGCTCAGCTGCTTTAGTGAACTGATTTTTAAAAAGGAATGTGCATGGTTTATTTAAAAAACCTTATTCTCTAAAGCCTTTAAAAAATGCTCTGAAAAACTGCTCAAAAGGCAGATGGTGCGCAAAACCAAACCAAAATGAAAATATTCACGTGCTGTATGTGATGAACTGTACCTCGATGAGCTTGCTTTATTTTATTTTTTATTTTTTTGGACCCCCCACCCCCTTTTGACAGAAGGTACATTAGCCTACTCTGCTATTTCATATACACTGGTAACACTAGCAGAACAGAAAAGATGCCATTCTGACAGACTATGACAGGAGCACTGCCCTAGTTTGTCGCTTGAAGAGGCTCTTGAGTGCGTGTGTGTGCGTGTGTGTGTGTGTGTGTGTGTGTGTTTGTGTGTGTGTGTGCGTGTGCGCTAGTGTTTGCATACACATGTCTGTGTACGTGTATGGGTTTGTCTGTGCATGCTGGTTGAATGCTTACAGTGTTGAACTGTGACAACCAGTCAGATCCGGACACTTGTTTTTTTTAATAAGACTCTTCCACTAGTACGCCAAAAATTCATCAAGGGCAAAGAGCAACACACACACACACACACACACACACACACACACACACACACACACAAAGCAGAGAGTGAGAGTTCAGAAACATGCACATGTGCCTCCACATTACGCCCAAACTGTGACGTGTCCTACAACTAATTTAAACTGTTAAAAGAGCTAGTGAGGATTGAGGGGAGTGAATGAGCAGTGACAGAGGAAGCTTTTATTTTCCTGTAGTAAAATACAGGACAGATAATTCTGCAGGGGTGTCTTTCCCTAAATTCTCCCCCCTCGTGTGTATGTGTGTGTGTGTGTCTCCTTTTTGGCTTTTCTTCACCTTTTTTGTGCTCTGTTGGTTCTTAAGACATTCCTCCTGATGGGACAAGAGCACACACACACACACACACATACAGGGCTGTCACACAGTGGTTGGTCACAGGAGGGTAAATTGGCCTGGAATCTCAGGAGTGAGCCACGGCAGTGGAGACGGATAGGAAATCACATGTCAGATAAAAGTGTGCTTAGACAGGCTGCTACTGTTGATACACACATATATGACATAAATACACACACACACGCGCGCACACACACAGACCTCAGTACCTGTCGGTGCCACACACCTGCAGTAATTGTCTGTCTAGCAACTTGTCTGTCTGCCCTCCCTGCCGCCATCAAATCAAACTTAAACCAATTTGCAGTGATGTGGACACCATCAAGTAGTAAGCAGAGAGACGTAACAAGCTTAACTGGCAAAATGCTGGAGCTAAAAAGGATGACGGGAGAGGATGTAATGCAGGAAAACTCATGGGGGAATTATGCTTAAACAAAACAACCCCAAAACAACAGACAAATGTTTGCTAGCTTGGCTCTGTTTGGCAAACCATCACAGGATTCAGCTAATATCCATGCATTGATAACATACACTCTTCCCTTATCTCGAGAAAATGTCTAGAAGACACATGCAGACAAAAATCCCTCATCCAAAATACTTTAAACTGCTAAAAGAAGTAGCTGTTAGAAAGTTATTAGGAGTGTTTTCTGATTGGATACTTTATATTTGGCTAAATTTGGCAATTACTTTGGTAATGGTTGAGGAAAGATCTTGGTCACTGTTAAAGATATGAATGGCATGTTTGAATACCTTCTGACACTTAAATTCAAGCTAACAAGTTCTCCAAGGTGTTTTTGTGCTTATAATACCCTCACAGACGTTAATCAGCAGAGAAAAGATTGGACCACTGGTCAGCAAACATACTATATCTACGGCTGACCCAAATCCCTCTGCTGTTTGTTTGTAAGGCTGCCTAATGCAGCCTTTCACAGTCGTGGCACGAGCCAAGCCTGCAGAGCAAACAACAAAAGAAAAACAGAAAGAGAGAGAGAGAGAGAGAGAGAGAGAGAGAGAGAGAGAGAGAGAGAGAGAGAGAGAGAGAGAGAGAGAGAGAGAGAGAGAGGGGTGGAGGTAAAAAAACAACCAAATTCAATTTAGCCAAATTAAAGGTCAGGACAGGGGGTGCAGGGTTGGGTGGTGTATGTGAGTGAGGAGGGGCAGTGAGAGGGAAAGGAGAATTGGTTTGTGTGTTTGTGTGTGTGTGTGTGTTGTGTGTGTGTGTGTGTGTGTGTGTGTGTGTGTGTGTGTTAATTCCAGGGTGGCGTATAGACAGTGGTCAAGGCCCAGTGATCAGTGATTTGACCAGCAGTTAAGGGCTTGTTCAGAGGGGGAAGGGGTCAGCAGACGTTGTGGTGGAGGAGGGGGGTCGGCGGGCGCAGGGGGCACTTATAACCAAACTTCACTGCAGCCATCAGACATCACACACTGAGGGAAGACTGCCTTTGACATTAATGAACTCTGCATTTGACGGGAATCGTCCAAGCCTAAAAACTGTTCCAAGTTCTGGCTGGTTAAGCCACACACATGTTCACCCTTACGAAAGGAACGGAAATAATGTGTTAAGCTGAAAACCCATTGTTTTCTTGTAGAGAGATGTAAAACGAATTAAAACACACACGGTCTACAACGTTACATTCCTTACATTCCAAAAAGTAAGACGTAAATGAAGCCACAGCAAGGAGAAAGTTAGCTTAGGTTAGCATAGAGGCTGGCGTTTGTAAAACTCACTGATTAACACATTATATCTTGTTTGTTGAATGTATTGACTTCCTGAAAACCTCACAACGATG